>NC_090751.1:84326925-84349425 GCF_036898095.1 Palaemon carinicauda
AAGAAAGAAAGTAAAAACCAGAATGAAAATCCCGATATTAACACCCCTTTCTCTCTCTCTCTCTCTCTCTCTCTCTCTCTCTCTCTCTCTCTCTCTCTCTCTCTCTCTCTCTGAACTACGCATATGTGAATTAGATTGCTTTAAATTAACCCACAACCCCTTTCCATAATCATAAAATTATATTCTTACTGAAAAATTATATATTACTAAAAACTTTGCTATCATAAAAAGAAAATATACAAAATGAAAAAAAAAGCAAATCTATTACCAATCCTGAAAAGACCAAGAACATACAAATCGGAAACGAACAGAAGCTTGGTTTTAACAACTTGAAAATTCAATAAAATTATCTTTTTTCTAGTCTAAGGACGGTGTTGTTATTCGCAAAAATTTCATTTACTTCCTTATAAAGTTTAATTATCAGCATTTATCAGATTTTGCTTCAAAAAACTCAAATTTTTCATCTTGATTTCCTTCCTTGCATGGACAGAGCTGAGCCATTAAACCATAGAAGTTTAAAGGTCGATCATGATTGACAGAGGCAAGAGACAGTGACATTAGCCTAGATAATTAACTTTTATAATACATGTGATAGTCGTCAAAGCCTCTCTCCACCCAATCTAGGACCTGGAAGGGCAAGGCAATGGCTACTGAGGACTCAGCAAGTAGACCTATAGGCTCCCCCAAATACCTACATCCTTAGCTCACAAGGATGCTAAGATTGCAGACTGTGTGACAGTATCAAGCTTAAGCGGGTTTCGAACCCAATCCAGCAGATCGCCGAGCAAGGACGTTTCCAACACAATAATAGATTATAAACCAAGCTACAACCCTAATAACAAGAGCAGAATGCTACAAGTCCAGACGCCTCTACGGGGATTGATGAGCTAAGAATAAACTGTTAAATAGAAACAGCAAAGAAAACTAATAAGATAATAGTATATAGCAAAGCAACTATAGTAAATGAAGATTTGCATTTACGGATATGGATGACTATTATTATTATTATTATTATTATTTGCTAAGCTACAACCCTAGCTGGAAAAGCAAAATGCTATAAGCCCAGGGGCCCCAACAGGGAAAATAGCCCAGTAAGGAAAGGAAAGAAGGAAAAATAAAATATTTTAAGAAGAGTAACATTAAAATAAATATTTCCTATATAAACTATGAAAACTTTAACAAAACAAGAGGAAGAGAAATTAAATAGAATAGTGTGCCTGATTGTACCCTCAAGCAAGAGAACTCTAACCCAAGACAGTGGAAGACCATGGTACAGAGGCTATGGCACTACCCAAGACTAGAGAACAATGGTTTGATTTTGGAGTGTCCTTCTCCTAGAAGAGCTGCTTACCATAGCTAAAGAGTCTCTTCTACCCTTACTAAGAGGAAAGTAGCCACAGAACAAATACAGTGCAGTAGTTAACCCCTTGAGCGAAGAAGAATTGTTTAGTAACCTCAGTGTTGTCAGGTGTGTGAGGACAGAGGAGAATCTGTTAAGAATAGGCCAGACTATTCGGCATATGTGTAGGCAAAGAGAAAGAACCGTAACCAAAGAGAAGGATCCAACGTAGTACTGTCTGGCCAGTCAAAGGACCCCATAACTCTCTGGTGGTGATGGGGCTTGGAAAGCCATTCATTCAACGCCCAAGTACATCTAAAGTAAAAACCTAGGAAAGACTGGACAGCAAAATGAAAGAAAGATAAAGTAGAATCATATAAAGGTAAAGATACAGAGCAAATGCAGCAAGGGGTCATAGTAGTGCGGCAAAGACCCTTAGGTTGGCTTCACCCCGGAGGATTTTTTCCGCAAGAGAAATTTTTCGCATGTTAGAAGGTATGCCTTCACACGAGCAAATTTTCGTCAAGTTACCTAATACTTTTTAAATGCTGCAACACTAGAACCGCGTAATGCACGTGGCAAGTAAATGACTGCCGCTCGCATATTCTTCCGAGCGGTAAAATCGCGCAGGAGGAAGCGAGTCTTCAAGCTATACCTAAAGAACACTGCATGAGATGCACTGACACCACAACCCCTTACATAATTGTAATTGAAAGTGTAGCAGTTTTTACATAAACAGATCTGTAAATTAACTTACTCTACTATGTGATTCTTGGTTAATTTAACGTAGGGATTCTCGTACCGGGGGGGGGGGGAAATAAATTAAATGAGTTCCGGCATTTCATGGTCTTAACTAGCTCTCTCTTTCTACACACACACACAATCGTGTAAAATCATGTATATATATATATATATATATATATAATGTGTGTATATATGCGTGTTAAGTAATATACATATACATTACACACAAACATATATATATATATATAATATATATATATATATATATATATATGCGTCAATATTCTAATTTCCAGGCTAATTTGTGCACTGTTTCCAAACGAAGCTCGATTAATGAGGGCCCTTTTGAAAAGAAAAATCTATCTTCATGATCATCGCAATCTAATAATGAAAACAAAATATCAGGAATTAACAAATTAAAAATAAACAATTAAATAACAATACCATAATCATATTACGCAGCTATACACGAAAACTAATTAATCTCGATCTACTTTTTTATCAGGACAACATAAAGAGATCAAACCTTAATTAACGCCTAGCTATGCTAAGTTTCTCCATACCAATTCGAACGGGGAATTTTCTAAAAGAAAAATAATATGTTTTCCAAATATTTGTCCATAGAAAAGCCTACTTTTTCTCTGATCCGATATTATAAAGAATAGGCATTTCCCTTTTATGCTCAAATGTCAAAAGAATGGATTGTTATTTCAGCATTCAAAGCAATTAATAAATCATAATTACCTCCGCCAACGAAGTTGGAAGGAAGTTGTTTTCGCCCTGTTTGTGTGAGTGAGTGTGTGTGTATTTGTGTGTGTTGTTTTGTTCGTCCGTGTGTGTATTTGTTTGTGAACAGCTTCCTGGCTACAATTTTAATTGCAGACTAGTGAAACTTGCAAGAATTAACTTTTATGTAAAAAGCTGGAAAGGATTAAATTTTGGAAGGTCAAGGTCAAGGTCAAGGTCAAGCAAAATGCCCAATTCACGTTTTCAGCCATAGGTTTGTACATCGCTGTCACAGAAACTTCAACCTTGGTTCAAATCCAAGCCAATTAATACATGTTAATGTCAAAGGTCAAGGTCAGAGTCAATCAAAAAGTGGATAAATAAGCTGTCTCGGCGGAGGTTTGCGTTCTACTGAGTGTCCCTCTGATTGTTGTTGTTGTTGTCAGGGAAAGAATTAAAAATGTAACTGTATCTAAACAAATATAAATAGATTATTTGCATATTAAACAACAAAAATGCCGAGACCATTCACCAGCCTTATCTGGACTTACAAGCAGAACCGGACTTATCTTGAAGGACTGAGTAATTTTTATTTCTTGCTGGGAAATATTTAGCGCCAAGTTTAAAGATAAAAGTTAGCGTGACATCATAAACGAGTAATTAGAGGAAGCCTGCATGGGGAGGCAAAATTATAAATATGCAAACTTTCATTAATTTGAGAGAGAGAGAGAGAGAGAGAGAGAGAGAGAGAGAGAGAGAGAGAGAGAGTCTCCTCAGTGTACGAGGGGGAAGAGATTCTAAAAAGACCAGACAATGTATATGTTTAAACAAACGGTATTATTATTATTATTATTATTATTATTATTATTATTATTATTATTATTATTATTATTATAAGCTAAGCTAAAACCCTAGTTGGAAAAGCAGGATGCTATAAGCACAAGGGATCCAACAAGGAAAATAGCCCAGTGAGGAAAGGAAATAAGAAAAAAATACAAAACATCTACAAAAGAATTCTTTACCACCACAATGAAATACAAAATAAATACAATCAAATTAATTAGGTATAATGAACGATATCACTCGAAAATATTACAATCACATTTTATAACAATTTCTAGTCTTTCACAAACGACCTCCTTCATGAACTAGTTATAAGTTATCATTATGAAACCTTCATGAATTCTTTTCAAGTCTTGATATATGTAGTACTAAGAGATATATCTATGATTAGAATTAAAGGTTTGGCTTTAAATAATGATTAAAAACAACAACAACAAAAACAATTGGAAAGCAAAAAAACTTTTAGAAGAAAGACAAGAGATAAAGAGAACGGACTATGCAATGGAAGATGAAATATCATTGGAAGGAGAAAGGATTAATGAGGTAGAATCATTTCAAGTATTTAGGAACTATGATCTCCAATACAGGGTCTTTAGAATTAGAGTTTAGTGAAAGATTGAAAAAAGCAAATCAGTCAATGGCTAGGTTAAGTAAAATTAGGAAATCAAATCGCCTGAAATTACATATAAAAATCAAGACTATATATCAGTTTAGTGAGATCGGTGTTACTCTATGGACATGAGTCATGATACGACAATGAAACAATCTCCAATAGATTTAGTAGATTTGAGAACAAAGCCCTCAGAGGGATATTGGGAGTTAAATGCCAGGACAGGATTAGAAATGAAACTAAAAGAGATTACTCGAGTGCCACATGTGTATGAGATCATGGTGAGGGGTAGATGGAGATGGTTTGGGCATGCTCTTCGCAGTCTCCAAGAGAGATTAGTTCACCAAATGTTCAGATTGGCTCCACAAGGCACTAGAAGAGGACTATGAAGCGCTAAGTAGGAGATGATGAATGGAGAAGTATTGAATTAAAAGCTCTGGATAGAGACGACTGGCGGAATCTAACCGAGCCTCTTTGCGTCAATAGGCTTGGGAGGAGATGATGATGATGATGATGACTATTATTATTATTATTATTATTATTATTATTATTATTATTATTACAAGGTAAGCCACATCCGTGGTTGGAAAAGCAAGATTTTGTAAGCCCAAGGGCTCCAACAAGGAAAAATAGCCCAGTGAGAAAGGGATACAAGGAAATAAATAAACCACAGAAGAAGTAAAAAACAATAAAAAAAAATCTTCTAAGAACAGTACAAACATTAAATTAGATCTTACATACTTAAACAATAAAAAAAACTCAAATAACAAGTGGAAGAGAAATAAGATATAATAGGGTGACTGATTGTACCCTCAAACAAGAGAACTCAACCCTAAGACGGTGGTAAAGGCTATGAAAGGTTATAGAGGCAGACAAGATAAATGATAATTTCCACGTATTTGTTTTCATGGTTTGAAAAATCAGAAGTGACTAACTGAATAACCGAAAAAAATGACAATCAATTGCTAATATAAAAATAAATGTATTACTAATACATGTAATCTTTTTGTATATAATTGAAATTCGGGAACGGACTAAAATATGCAGAAATTACATTGCAAATACTATTCACCGCTAAAATAATAAATGGCCAAATAGTTTCCCTCAGAGGAGTAATCTATAGATATCTGCTTAATACCTTTTCATGAGAGAGAGAGAGAGAGAGAGAGAGAGAGAGAGAGAGAGAGAGAGAGAGAGAGAGAGAGAGAGAGAGAGAGAGAGCCTTCGTAATTGCATTCTATCTCAATCTTTAATTGTATAATGAAAATAAATATTCGAAACATATAATTGAAGAATAATAAAGCCCCATTAGCATCCCTAATAAACAAACATTCGAAATTAAAAGCCACTTATGAAAAAAAAAAAGCGACAATGATATCCCGAATATTGTGATTTTCCAACTCCGAAAAGACCGCAAGCAAGATTGGTATGATTAATGCAATTTCTATGAAAGGAGTCCAACGGGATACCGATGAGCCATTTATGTAGGTGTATGAAGTGACTAACGTTTTGGATATTTCATGCATGTAGTTCATTCATAAATAACAAGGAAACTAATTGATGGTTAATTTATTCAATTACTTTACCCACGTCATGTACAGTAGAGCTCATCAACGTTAAAGAAAAATCTAATTCAAAGAAACATCTAGATAGATTGGAGCTCAAACGATGAATAACAATATTAAAATTTTAATCGTTATACATTAAAAAGAAGGAGAAAAAACTTTGAGCATCTAAAATCAAGAATAAACAAGAGGGATACTCAGTTGCTTGACCGTGACCTTGACCTTTGACCTTGACCTTCCAAAATTTGATGATTTCCAGCTTTTTACAAAACAGTTAATCGCTGCAAGTTTCATTACTCTGCGCTCATAAATGTGGCCAGGAAACTTTTCACAAACAAACGCACACAAAAACAGGGGCAAAACATAACCTCCTTCCAACTTCATTGACGGCAGTAATGACGTAACATTCCAAATAACAATTAGAGAATGACGCTTCGTTATATTATTATCCCTACTAGTGTACGCGACACGTCAAAAATGACGGCAAAGTATCTAGATAAATATGCACACAAAGGTTCATCCCTTCCCACCGCCTCTCACAAGGGTATGATCACGCCTCCCCTACTTGAGGGACGGGAAGAGACAAAGTAGTTATACGTTTGACAACGCCACTGAGCGTAACCAAAAAGATATATATATATATATATATATATATATATATATATATATATATATATATATATATATATATATATATATATATATATATAGCTAGACACTTGCTCTTTGTTATATATGAGAGAATATCATTTAAGATAACCACGTGATAACTTGCCTAGTCTCCTCACTGGATCACTCTATTTAATGGCAATTAATTAATTTGGTATTACAAATATTCGCCTCAATTAACACCTACTTAAATTTCAATCTTTGCATAAATTATGGATTGAGAAAATCACCACAATATATTCCGTGAAAAACAATGATATGATGAATGCTAGATCAAAATTGATGGATGAATAGTCAGCCTTTATAAAATATAAAGGAGTTTCTGGCCAAAACTTTTGGAAATTATCCTTAATGCATAAAACGGCCAAATAAAATACTAATTCATTAATAAATTAGAAAAAAATAAACTGAAATGAAATGGCCGGTCTTGTCTGGTCATATTACTGTACACTGGATCGTAAATGCATTGGTACACAATTTGTATAAAACATTATGGACTACAGTACGAGAGTCAGTGAAACATAAGTCTGACGTCCTGCGTATTGGTAGGCCTGATGTCGGAATGTACCATAGAAATACTACTACCGATATCCCAAGGCCAAAAGAATAAAACAGGCCAATCCACCAGAGCTAAACCCGTCAAAAAAAAAAAAAAAAGCTCGGATAGTGTGACATAACAATCAGGACTCGATTAGTAGTGGACAGTGTGGGTCTAGCAGTTGATAGGCGAGCATCCATGGAACCTCCGTTTACTTTTCATTTAATAAGAAACAAAATAAAAAAAAACCTACTGCTGTACACGTGGTTCTTGAAGAAACTGGTAATGAGATATAGAAAAGGACAGACAATGATAGAATGGTATTCTTACAAATGACGTCACTACTGCCACACTATTGATGTAACATGGTGTTACTTAGGCAGAGGCCCAGCACTCCTGAACCAGCAACGAGTGATGGATTGACCTGTTTTATTTTGGCCTAGCTCATATAGCAGTATTTCAACGATGGATCTGCATGTTGACTGCGACGTTTTTAACGTAAGTGAACCAAGACAGAAGCCTGGTCAAGAAAATGATACAAGACATCTCTTCTTTGGTCATAGGTCCTCAGAAAGAAGACTGAAGTAAAGAAAGAAGTCTGAAATAAAGAAAGAGCTTTGTGACCATTCATAGTTTAGATCCAGAGTAGTCTGCTCAATATAGCCTCGATAAGTGGAGAGAATATGACCCCTACCCATAAAAAGCTGCCATACAGAGCACAAATGAACAACTTCCAAGCGAAAATACCCTCTCTAGGAAAGACTGAGTAACATTAAATATACCAAGAACTGGAGTGGGTAAGACTGGGAGCAATCTTTATAGTGTGTCCCAGTGTGGCTATCTAGTGCAAACAATGCAACACCTCCTTCCAGACTGTGAACATGAACCCACCTGTAACGACCAAGTAATGGATCAGTATTGGCGTGACAAGATATCATGAACATAACTGATAGACGCATGCTCCTGGTGCCTTACAATGACTTTCAGAAGCATTACCCTTGTGATTCACCCTTCCGAAGCACCCATAGGCAGGCATACTAACCATCTTTTCCCACGAAACCAGCACTTGTGTGAACAGATCCTTTTGCGACAATACTTTTGCGATCCGGTGTACATGGATCAGATCCCCTTTCCATAACTACTTTTGCCATCCAGTGTACAAGGTTCAGATCCCTTTTGTATCAATACTTTTACAATCCAGTGTACATTGTTCAGAATCCCTTTGCATCAATACTTTTGCCACCCAGTGTACATGGTTCATATCCCCTTTGCTTCAATACTTTTGCCATCCAGTTTACATGGTTCAGATCCCCTTTGCTTCAATACTTTTGCCACCCAATGTACATGGTTCAGATCCCCTTTGCTTCAATACTTTTGCCACCCAGTGCACATGGTTCAGATCCCCTTTCCATCAATACTTTGACGATCCCGTGTACATGGTTCAAATCTCCTTTACATCAATACTTTTGCCATCCAGAGTACATGGTTCAGATCCCCTTTGCATCAATACTTTTGCCATCCAGTGTAAATGGTTCAGATCCCCTTAGCTTCAATACTTTTACCATCCAGTGTACATGGTTCAGATCCCCTTTGCATTAAAACTTTTGCTTTCCAGTGTACATGGTTCATATCCCCTTTGCATCAATACTTTTGCCATCCAGTGCACATGGTTCAGATCCCCTTTGCTTCAATACTTTTGCCATCCAGTGTACATGGTTTAGATCCCCTTAGCTTCATTACTTTTGCCGTCCAGTGTATATTGTTCAGATCCCCTTTGCTTCATTACTTTCACCATCCAGTGTACATGGTTCAGATCCCTTAGCTTCAATACTTTTTCCATCCATTGTACATGGTTCAGATCCCCTTTGCATTAAAACTTTTGCCTTCCAGTGTACATGGTTCATATCCCCTTTGCTTCAATACTTTTGCCATCCAGTGTACATGGTTCAGATCCCCTTTGCTTCAATACTTTTGCCATCCATTGTACATGGTTCAGATCCCCTTTGCATCAATACTTTCCCCATCCATTGTACATGGTTCAGATCCCCTTTGCATCAATACTTTCGCCATCCAGTGTACATGGTTCAGATCCCCTTTGCTTCAATACTTTTGCCACCCAGTGTACATGGTTCAGATCCCCTTTGCATCAATACTTACACCATCCATTGTACATGGTTCAGATCCCCTTTGCTTCAATACTTTTGCCATTCAGTGTACATGGTTCAGATCCCCTTTGCTTCAATACTTTCGCCACCCAGCGCACATGGTTCAGATCCCCTTTGCATCAATACTTTCGCCATCCAGCGCACATGGTTCAGATCCCCTTTGCTTCAATACTTTCGCCACCCAGCGCACATGGTTCAGATCCCCTTTGCTTCAATACTTTCGCCATCCAGCGCACATGGTTCATATCCCCTTTGCATCAATACTTTCGCCATCCAGCGCACATGGTTCAGATACCCTTTGCTTCAATACTTTCACCATCCAGTGTACATGGTTCAGATCCCCTTTGCATCAATACTTTTGCCATCCATTGTACATGGTTCAGATCCCCTTTGCATTAAAACTTTTGCCTTCCAGTGTACATGGTTCATATCCCCTTTGCTTCAATACTTTTGCCATCCAGTGTACATGGTTCAGATCCCCTTTGCTTCAATACTTTTGCCATCCAGTGTACATGGTTCAGATCCCCTTTGCTTCAATACTTTTGCCCTCCATTGTACATGGTTCAGATCCCCTTTGCATCAATACTTTCCCCATCCATTGTACATGGTTCAGATCCCCTTTGCATCAATACTTTCGCCATCCAGTGTACATGGTTCAGATCCCCTTTGCTTCAATACTTTTGCCACCCAGTGTACATGGTTCAGATCCCCTTTGCATCAATACTTACACCATCCATTGTACATGGTTCAGATCCCCTTTGCTTCAATACTTTTGCCATTCAGTGTACATGGTTCTGATCCCCTTTGCATCAATACTTTCGCCATCCAGTGTACATGGTTCAGATCCCCTTTGCTTCAATACTTTCGCCATCCAGTGTACATGGTTCAGATCCCCTTTGCATCAATACTTTTGCCATCCATTGTACATGGTTCAGATACCCTTTGCTTCAATACTTTCACCATCCAGTGTACATGGTTCAGATCCCCTTTGCATCAATACTTTTGCCATCCATTGTACATGGTTCAGATACCCTTTGCATTAATACTTTTGCCATCCAGTGTACATGGTTCAGATCCCTTTTGCTTCAATACTTTCGCCATCCAGTGTAAATGGTTCAGATCCCCTTTGCATCAATACTTTTGCCACCCAGTCAACATGGTTCAGATCCCCTTTGCTTCAATACTTTTGCCACCCAGTCAACATAGTTCAGATCCCCTTTGCTTCAATACTTTTGCCACCCAGTCAACATGGTTCAGATCCCCTTTGCTTCAATACATTTGCCATCCATTGTACATGGTTCAGATCCCCTTTGCTTCAATACTTTCGCCATCCAGTGCACATGGTTCAGATCCCCTTTGCATCAATACTTTCACCACCCAATGCACATGGTTCAGATCCCCTTTGCATCAATACTTACGCCATCCATTGCACAAGGTTCAGATCCCCTTTCCATCAATACTTTCGCCATCCAGCGCACATGGTTCAGATCCCCTTTGCATCAATACTTTTGCCACCCAGCGCACATGGTTCAGATCCCCTTTGCATCAATACTTTCGCCACCCAGTGCACATGGATCAGATCCCCTTTGCATCAATACTTTCGCCACCCAGCGCACATGGTTCAGATCCCCTTTGCTTCAATACTTTCGCCATCCAGCGCACATGGTTCAGATCCCCTTTGCATCAATACTTTCGCCACCCAGTGCACATGGTTCAGATCCCCTTTGCATCAATACTTTCGCCATCCATTGCACATGGTTCAGATCCCCTTTGCATCAATACTTTCGCCACCCAGTGCACATGGTTCAGATCCCCTTTGCATCAATACTTTCGCCTTCCTGTGCACATGGTTCAGATCCCCTTTGCATCAATACTTTCACCACCCAGTGCACATGGTTCAGATCCCCTTTGCATCAATACTTTCGCCACCCAGTGCACATGGTTCAGATCCCCTTTGCATCAATACTTTCGCCTTCCTGTGCACATGGTTCAGATCCCCTTTGCATCAATACTTTCGCCATCCAGCGCACATGGTTCAGATCCCCTTTGCATCAATACTTTCGCCACCCAGTGCACATGGTTCAGATCCCCTTTGCATCAATACTTTCGCCATCCATTGCACAAGGTTCAGATCCCCTTTGCTTCAATACTTTTGCCATCCATTGTACATGGTTCAGATCCCCTTTGCATCAATACTTTTGCCATCCAGTGCACATGGTTCAGATCCCCTTTGCATCAATACTTTCGCCACCCAGTGCACATGGTTCATATCCCCTTTGCATCAACACTTTCGCCACCCAGTGCACATGGTTCAGATACCCTTTGCATCAATACTTTCGCTATCCATTGTACAGGGTTCAGATCCCCTTTGCTTCAATACTTTTGCCATCCATTGTACATGGTTCAGATCCCCTTTGCATCAATACTTTTGCCATCCAGTGTACATGGTTCAGATCCCCTTTGCTTCAATACTTTCGCCATCCATTGTACATGGTTCAGATCCCCTTTGCTTCAATACTTTCGCCATCCAGTGTACAAGGTTCAGATCCCCTTTGCATCAATACTTTTGCCATCCATTGCACATGGTTCAGATACCCTTTGCATCAATACTTTCGCCATCCATTGTACATGGTTCAGATCCCCTTTGCTTCAATACTTTTGCCATCATTGTACATGGTTCAGATCCCCTTTGCATCAATACTTTCGCCATCCATTGTACATGGTTCAGATCCCCTTTGCATCAATCCTTTCGCCATCCATTGTACATGGTTCAGATCCCCTTTGCATCAATACTTTCGCCATCCATTATACATGGTTCAGATCCCCTTTGCTTCAATACTTTCGCCATCCAGTGTACATGGTTCAGATCCCCTTTGCATCAATACTTTTGCCATCTATTGTACATGGTTCAGATCCCCTTTGCATCAATACTTTTGCCATCCAGTGTACATGGTTCAGATCCCCTTTGCTTCAATACGTTCGCCATCCATTGTACATGGTTCAGATCCCCTTTGCTTCAATACTTTCGCCATCCAGTGTACAAGGTTCAGATCCCCTTTGCATCAATACTTTTGCCATCCATTGCACATGGTTCAGATCCCCTTTGCATCAATACTTTCGCCATCATTGTACATGGTTCAGATCCCCTTTGCATCAATACTTTCGCCATCCATTGTACATGGTTCAGATCCCCTTTGCATCAATACTTTCGCCATCCATTATACATGGTTCAGATCCCCTTTGCTTCAATACTTTCGCCATCCATTATACATGGTTCAGATCCCCTTTGCATCAATACTTACACCATCCATTATACATGGTTCAGATCCCCTTTGCATCAATCCTTTCGCCATCCATTGTACATGGTTCAGATCCCCTTTGCATCAATACTTACACCATCCATTATACATGGTTCAGATCCCCTTTGCTTCAATACTTTTGCCATCATTGTACATGGTTCAGATCCCCTTTGCATCAATACTTTCGCCATCCATTGTACATGGTTCAGATCCCCTTTGCATCAATCCTTTCGCCATCCATTGTACATGGTTCAGATCCCCTTTGCATCAATACTTTCGCCATCCATTATACATGGTTCAGATCCCCTTTGCTTCAATACTTTCGCCATCCAGTGTACATGGTTCAGATCCCCTTTGCATCAATACTTTTGCCATCTATTGTACATGGTTCAGATCCCCTTTGCATCAATACTTTTGCCATCCATTGTACATGGTTCAGATCCCCTTTGCTTCAATACTTTCGCCATCCAGTGTACATGGTTCAGATCCCCTTTGCATCAATACTTTCGCCATCCATTGTACATGGTTCAGATCCCCTTTGCATCAATCCTTTCGCCATCCATTGTACATGGTTCAGATCCCCTTTGCATCAATACTTTTGCCATCCATTGTACATGGTTCAGATCCCCTTTGCTTCAATACTTTCGCCATCCAGTGTACATGGTTCAGATCCCCTTTGCATCAATACTTTCGCCATCCATTGTACATGGTTCAGATCCCCTTTGCATCAATCCTTTCGCCATCCATTGTACATGGTTCAGATCCCCTTTGCATCAATACTTTTGCCATCCATTGTACATGGTTCAGATCCCCTTTCCATCAATACTTTTGCCATCCATTGCACATGGTTCAGATCCCCTTTGCTTCAATACTTTTGCCATCCATTGTACATGGTTCAGATCCCCTTTGCATCAATACTTTTGCCATCCATTGTACATGGTTCAGATCCCCTTTGCTTCAATACTTTCGCCATCCAGTGTACATGGTTCAGATCCCCTTTGCATCAATACTTTCGCCATCCATTGTACATGGTTCAGATCCCCTTTGCATCAATCCTTTCGCCATCCATTGTACATGGTTCAGATCCCCTTTGCATCAATACTTTTGCCATCCATTGTACATGGTTCAGATCCCCTTTCCATCAATACTTTTGCCATCCATTGCACATGGTTCAGATCCCCTTTGCTTCAATACTTTCGCCATCCAGTGTACATGGTTCAGATCCCCTTTGCATCAATACTTTTGCCATCTATTGTACATGGTTCAGATCCCCTTTGCATCAATACTTTTGCCATCCATTGTACATGGTTCAGATCCCCTTTGCTTCAATACTTTCGCCATCCAGTGTACATGGTTCAGATCCCCTTTGCATCAATACTTTCGCCATCCATTGTACATGGTTCAGATCCCCTTTGCATCAATCCTTTCGCCATCCATTGTACATGGTTCAGATCCCCTTTGCATCAATACTTTCGCCATCCATTATACATGGTTCAGATCCCCTTTGCATCAATACTTTTGCCATCCATTGTACATGGTTCAGATCCCCTTTCCATCAATACTTTTGCCATCCATTGCACATGGTTCAGATCCCCTTTGCTTCAATACTTTCGCCATCCAGTGTACATGGTTCAGATCCCCTTTGCATCAATACTTTTGCCATCTATTGTACATGGTTCAGATCCCCTTTGCATCAATACTTTTGCCATCCATTGTACATGGTTCAGATCCCCTTTGCTTCAATACTTTCGCCATCCAGTGTACATGGTTCAGATCCCCTTTGCATCAATACTTTCGCCATCCATTGTACATGGTTCAGATCCCCTTTGCATCAATCCTTTCGCCATCCATTGTACATGGTTCAGATCCCCTTTGCATCAATACTTTCGCCATCCATTATACATGGTTCAGATCCCCTTTGCATCAATACTTTTGCCATCCATTGTACATGGTTCAGATCCCCTTTCCATCAATACTTTTGCCATCCATTGCACATGGTTCAGATCCCCTTTGCTTCAATACTTTCGCCATCCATTGCACATGGTTCAGATCCCCTTTGCATCAATACTTTTGCCATCCATTGCACATGGTTCAGATACCCTTTGCATCAATACTTTTGCCATCCATTGCACATGGTTCAGATACCCTTTGCATCAATACTTACACAATCCATTGTACATGTTTCAGATCCCCTTTGCTTCAATACTTTCGCCATCCATTGTACATGGTTCAGATCCCCTTTGCATCAATACTTTTGCCATCCATTGCACATGGTTCAGATACCCTTTGCATCAATACTTACACCATCCATTATACATGGTTCAGATCCCCTTTGCTTCAATACTTTCGCCATCCATTGTACATGGTTCAGATCCCCTTTGCTTCAATACTTTCGCCATCCAGTGTACATGGTTCAGATCCCCTTTGCATCAATACTTTTGCCATCCATTGCACATGGTTCAGATACCCTTTGCATCAATACTTTCGCCATCCATTATACATGGTTCAGATCCCCTTAGCTTCAATACTTTCGCCATCCATTGTACATGGTTCAGATCCCCTTTGCATCAATACTTTTGCCATCCATTGCACATGGTTCAGATACCCTTTGCATCAATACTTTCGCCATCCATTATACATGGTTCAGATCCCCTTAGCTTCAATACTTTCGCCATCCATTGCACATGGTTCAGATCCCCTTTGCATCAATACTTTTGCCATCCATTGCACATGGTTCAGATACCCTTTGCATCAATACTTTTGCCATCCATTGCACATGGTTCAGATACCCTTTGCATCAATACTTACACAATTCATTGTACATGTTTCAGATCCCCTTTGCTTCAATACTTTCGCCATCCATTGTACATGGTTCAGATCCCCTTTGCATCAATACTTTTGCCATCCATTGCACATGGTTCAGATACCCTTTGCATCAATACTTACACCATCCATTATACATGGTTCAGATCCCCTTTGCTTCAATACTTTCGCCATCCATTGTACATGGTTCAGATCCCCTTTGCATCAATACTTTTGCCATCATTGTACATGGTTCAGATCCCCTTTGCTTCAATACTTTCGCCATCCAGTGTACATGGTTCAGATCCCCTTTGCATCAATACTTTTGCCATCCATTGCACATGGTTCAGATCCCCTTTGCATCAATACTTTCGCCATCCATTATACATGGTTCAGATCCCCTTAGCTTCAATACTTTCGCCATCCATTGTACATGGTTCAGATCCCCTTTGCATCAATACTTTTGCCATCCATTGTACATGGTTCAGATCCCCTTTCCATCAATACTTTCGCCATCCATTATACATGGTTCAGATCCCCTTTGCTTCAATACTTTCGCCATCCATTGCACATGGTTCAGATCCCCTTTGCATCAATACTTTTGCCATCCATTGCACATGGTTCAGATACCCTTTGCATCAATACTTACACCATCCATTGTACATGGTTCAGATCCCCTTTGCTTCAATACTTTCGCCATCCATTGTACATGGTTCAGATCCCCTTTGCATCAATACTTTTGCCATCCATTGCACATGGTTCAGATACCCTTTGCATCAATACTTACACCATCCATTGTACATGGTTCAGATCCCCTTTGCTTCAATACTTTCGCCATCCATTGCACATGGTTCATATCCCCTTTGCATCAATACTTTTGCCATCCAGTGCACATGGTTCAGATCCCCTTTGCATCAATACTTTCGCCATCCATTGCACATGGTTCAGATCCCCTTTGCATCAATACTTTTGCCATCCATTGCACATGGTTCAGATCCCCTTTGCATCAATACTTTTGCCATCCATTGCACATGGTTCAGATACCCTTTGCATCAATACTTTTGCCATCCATTGCACATGGTTCAGATACCCTTTGCATCAATACTTACACCATCCATTGTACATGGTTCAGATCCCCTTTGCTTCAATACTTTCGCCATCCATTGCACATGGTTCATATCCCCTTTGCATCAATACTTTTGCCATCCAGTGCACATGGTTCAGATCCCCTTTGCATCAATACTTTCGCCATCCATTGCACATGGTTCAGATCCCCTTTGCATCAATACTTTCGCCATCCATTGCACATGGTTCAGATCCCCTTTGCATCAATACATTCGCCATCTATTGTACATGGTTCAGATACCCTTTGCATCAATACTTTCATGATCCATTGTACATTTTGCACCAATAGTTTTGCAATTCAGTGTACATGGTTCTGTTTGTTTTTCTTGACCTAGTCAATTTAAACCATTGTGCATATCACACGATTTCGGGTTTCTCCATTCGAAAATATCATCAATTTGTATCATTTTCTGTATAAATTACCTTTTTCAGTACTGTTTTTAGCAATGTACCTTATTTACTAAAGTATATTTTTCAAATTACGAAAAAATAATAATTTTTATCATACTAATCATTGGTTAATAATAACAATAAGATAGTTATATTATATAAGTATATACACAACAACAACAACAACAACGATAACAAATGCAGCCGTTCATAGTCCACTGCAGGACAAAGTCCTCAGATATGTCAATTCACGTCTGGGTTTTTGCCATTTTCGTTGCCAAGCTGGCCAATGCGGATTAGTGATGGTGCAAGATTTTCGTCTGATCGCTCATAGCAAACCAACCTATAATGGGTGGACTTGACTAGTACAGCTTTGCTGATTACAGTGATACACATACTCTTTCACCATGTTAAGGTATTTCCACTCAGAAAGTGTGTGTATATATATATATATATATATATATATATATATATATATATATATATATATATATATATATATATATATATATATATATGGTTGGTTTCCAAAGAGCGATCAGACGAAAATTTCGCACCCTCACCAATCCACATTAGCCAGCGTGGTAACTAAAACTGGCCAAACCACAGACAAAAGTTGACTTGTCTGAGGCCTTTATCCTGCAGTGGACAAGGAACGGCTGTATTTGCTGCTGATGTTTTATTTAATATATATATATATATATATATATATATATATATATATATATATATATATATATATATATATATATATATATATATATATATATTATAGTCAAAATCCTCACAATTAAGATTCAATTAAGATATGTAATCTACAATTCTGTTATACGAAGCAATTATATAAATAAACAAAACACAGATAAAGTTAAACGCAAACGACTATCGGCATTAGCTCAAGATATAATCCTACCCAATTTCAAGGCAATCGGATATGAAATAAGCCGGCGAGACTCTGCGTAAACCATTTGGCCGAGAGAAAAGGAAACAAACAACACAATATGCAGCAGGTTCTACTGGTCGTCCGAATAGCATTTCCTGCTCACTGAGTTCTATTTGGCTTACAAATAGGAAACAAAGTTCTTTCTCCGTGAAAATGCAAAATTCTCTCTCTCTCTCTCTCTCTCTCTCTCTCTCTCTCTCTCTCTCTCTCTCTCTCTCTCTCTCTCTCCAAATACAGGTAGTAGGATGGCCAGGGCACCAGCCACACATAGAGATACTACCGTTAAAAATATATTATGTTCTTTAACTAATCAGGCAGTACTAAATTAGATCCCTCTCTTTGGTTCTAGCTAAATATTTCCTTTCCCTACGCAAACACCAAATCATCCGGCCTATTTTTTCCACATTCTCCTGTCTCGATATACCTGACAATACTAAGATTACCAGACATTTCTTCTTTGCTCAAGGGGTTAACTACTGCATTGTAATGGATCAGTGGCTATTTTCCACTTGGTATGGGTAGAAGAGACTCTTTAGAAGCTTTTCTGGGAGAAGGACACTTCATCTATAGTCTTGGGTAATACCATAGGCTCTGTACCATGGTCTTCCACGATCTCGGGGTAGAGATCTATTGCTTGGAGGTACACTTGAGCACACTATTCCATCTTATTTTTTTTCCTCTTTGTTTTTATGTAGTTTTTAAAGTTTATATATGAAAGGACTATTTTAATGTTGCTACTGTTCTTAAAACATTTCATTTCAATTATTCAGTAATTCTGTTCTAATTTATTGATTTCCTGATTTCCTTTCCCCACTGGGCTATTTTTCCATGTTCGAGCCCGTGGGCTTATAATAATAATAATGCATAAACTATAAATATCTAATGTCTTCTTTTATTACAAAGCAAAACCCCCCCCTCTCTCTCTCTCTCTCTCTCTCTCTCTCTCTCTCTCTCTCTCTCTCTCTCTCTCTCTCTCTCTCTCTCTCTCTCAGGACTGCATAAACTCCAAATATTTAATGTCCTCTTTTATCTGAAGGCAAAACCACAAAACTTCACATAAAATTCACATTATTTCCCCAGCGGCTAATACTTCTATTCTCCTGACTGGCCTAAGAATACAAAATACGTGCCTGCAAGCAAACGCACCATTAAACCTTTGGTAACAAATGGGGCTCATGCAAAAATCAGGACGGCGCGGAGCAGAAATAGAAAAAGACATACCAAGTTTCAACTTTGTTGCAGTTTTTTTATTTTTTTTTTTTTTTTTTTTCAAATTGAACAGGTTGATTCAATTCGGAGTTTATATGTTGTACCAACCGTGTGTCACACGATCGTACATAGTAACGACATTTAATTTTTTTTTTGTATATATATTATGCTTTGTATCTTCGCTCTTCCCTCGCACTGACATGGACCTGAATAAACATGTCCGTTTTTCTCACCGTTAACTGTTAACAGAACCGGTTGTCGGTTGAACATGAAATTGCCTGTTATGTTTTTATGTTCTTCTTGCCTGGCCTTGATGTATATATAAACTGATATTCTTTAATAAAGTTACTCAGTTGCTTTCATCCCGCTTTTGTGTCACAACCTACCCGTCACATTGGCTTATAGCATTATGCTTTCCAAACCAGGGCTGTAGCTTGGCTAGTAGTAAAAAAATATATAATAACAATAAATATAACCGCCAAACTTAAACGGAAAAATTATGTAAACAATGCATGGGGAAAACAGTGTATCAATTGCATTTTAGAAAACAATAAAAAGATGTAAAACTCAAAATAGAAACGACTGTGGATATCTAACCTGAGGCCCTTTGCGTCAATAGGCGTAGGACGAGATGATGATGAAGAGAGAAAAGGAAAAAAAAGACTATAGAAAGTTACAAAAATGTAGACAAAAAAAAAATCATTTGAAAACGCTACCGAGGGAACTCGTAACAAGCAAGGAGAAAATTGATAAAAGTTAATAAAAACATCAAGAAAAGTAAGCAGTAACGAACCATGTATAACAAGTTGCAGTAAATATCGCAAAACGACCAACGAAATAAAATACGAAACAATTTGGGCGAGTTTTTCTTCACATGTATTTGCCTCGTGTCGCCATGAAACAATTCTGAACTTGTGCAAAAGAAAAAAAAATCAAATGACAGAATTATCTCAAAATGAAGAAAACCCCCAGAAATTAAGGTCGCTGATCTTGAATACTTCAAAGACAAGATAACAAAAGACGATGACAATGCTACAACTAGTGTACGCTGTACGCAACCCGTCAACTATGACAGCTAAATGTTTATATAAATATACGCGCATGCGCGCACACAGATTCAATCACTACCACCCCCTTCCCTTTCCTAACTACCAAACGGAAATTTAGGCAATTCATGGGAGATTTTCAGAGTGGTTGCCGCTAAGCGTGACAGGATATATATATATATATATATATATATATATATATATATATATATATATATATATATATATATAATATATATATATATATATATATATATATATATATATATATATATATATATATACTGTATATATATGTATATATGTATATATATGATATATTTATACATATATATGTATATATATATATATATATATATATATATATATATATATATATATATATATATATATATGTATATATATATATATATATATATATATATATATATATATATATATATATATATATATATATATATATATATATAGTAGGACACTTGCTCTTTATCAAATAAATGGAGATATAACAGCATGGGATTTCTTTAACCCAGCAGCTAAAATAAGTTGAAATGAAAATCAACATGCACACAGAATACCCCGCAGTATATCACAACATCTATTTATAAGAGAACTTACTGAATTATCATTATCATGATAATGCATTTCTTACCTTTCGGAAACATTTTTATGATTGCAAAAACATAATTATTCATAAAATAAGATTAATTTACTTTTACTGCCCACCTCAGCCCTAAACACGAGCTGGCTTCGTTGGTCTCAACTTCTTGATCTATCTTCATCTATAAAGCGAGATTTACACGACTGAACGGTTCGTCCACTACGTTGTCGAACGGTTCGAAAAGGTGGAGTCAGCCACAAATGCATAAGGTTTGTGGACAATGAAGCCCCGCCCACAAAAGTCAGGCTGAACAGACTTTCTTCGAACCGTTCGACAGTGTTCGGCAATCAATTACCCCGTTCACCCGTTCGAACATCACTTTAAACACTTGTCTGTAAAACAGCATTCGACGAACCATTCGACCGTGTAAACTCGCCTTAAGAGACTATCCAAAAACTTTAAAACCTATTCATATAACTCAGGGACATTATTCTTTAAACAAACTCAAATTCTCTTTTATTTTCTCTTTCGGTTTTATAGTAATAGATTCGATCAAAAACGTTGTCTGCAAACATTCGGGGTTCAACCTTCCTGACAGGAACTGACGATGTATCCATGTATTCTAACTACTGAGGGAAAGACATCACTATCATAAGCAATGTTACTTTCTAGTTTCTTTGGTATTCCATACGCATATGCCTCTAATATACATATCATTATTATTATTATTGTTATTATTATTATTATTATTATCATCATCATCTAAGCTACAACCTTACCGTAGCCATTGTCTGATTTTCTTTTTTTAAATCACCTGAAATTACATATAAAAATCAGGCTATATAATATCAGTTTCGGTGTGTATATGAAAATTAGTCGTGGCATGACAATGAAATAATATCCTACAGATTTTGTAGATCTGAGAACAAAGTCCTCAGAAGAATATTGGGAATTAAATGGCAGGACAGAATTGGAAATGAAACTATGAGTCCCGAGTCCTATATGTGGATGAGATCAAGATGAGGGGTAGATGGAGATGGTTTAAGCATGCTCTTCGCAATCCCCAAGAGACATTAGTTCACCAAACTTATAAATGGGCTCCACAAAGTACTAGAACAGTTAGAAGGCTCAGGCCTACATGGCTGAGAACTATGAAGCGTGAAGTAGGCGGTGATGAATGGAGAAGTATTGATTTAAAAGCTCAAGATAGAGACGACTGGCGAAATCTTACTGAGCCCCTTTGCGTCAATAGGCGTAGGAGGAGATGATGACGAAGCTAGAACATATTTGGAAAAACATGATGGTATAAGACCAAGGCCTCCAAAAGCGAAAATAGCCCCGTGAGGAAAGGTAAGACCAAGGCCTCCAAAAGCGAAAATAGCCCCGTGAGGAAAGGTAAGACCAAGGCCTCCAAAAGCGAAAATAGCCCCGTGAGGAAAGGTAAGACCAAGGCCTCCAAAAACAAAAATAGCCCCGTGAGGAAAGGAAATAAGAAAGCAAGAGAACTCCGATCTAAGACAGTGGAAGACCATGGTACAAAGGCTATGGCACTACCCATAAATAGAGAACAATGGTTTGATTTTGGATTGTACTTCTAGAATTGCGGCTTACTATAGTTTTTCATACCTTTACCAAGTGGAAAGTAGCTACGGAACAATAAAAGCATTCAGTAAAAATGAAGAAAAAAAAATTTGTGAAGAACAATTATTCGGCTATCTTACAGTGTTGTCTGGTGCATAAAAAAAGATGAAATTGTGTAAACAATAGGCAAGACTTCGTTATGTGTAGGCAAAGGAAAAATGAGGCGTAATCAGTAAATAATAATCTTGGACTACGTTATTAAAAAATCATATGAATAAAAAGAATATATGTTTTCAAATAGCCAC
>NC_090751.1:84356925-84362078 GCF_036898095.1 Palaemon carinicauda
ATTGTCTAAAACCTCTACACTCCTTGTGCGCTATGGATAGGGGGTTTGGTAGGCCATGTAAATCTACCAGCTGAGTCATTTGCAGCCATTGCCTAGCCCTCCCTGGTCTTGGCGTGTGTGAAGGCGGCTCGGACGCTGATCATATGTATATATGGTCAGTCTCTAGGACACTGTCACTGTCGCTTGCCTATTCCATTCATGAACGGCCTTTAAACAAGGATAAAAATTGCAATTATAAAAACTGCAGCCATTGCCTGGCACTGCCTGATCCCAGCATGGGTGGAGAGGAGGCTTGAGCGCTGATGATATGGATAAATGATCAGTCTCTATGGTAATGTCCAGCTAGGGCATTATCCCTGTCCCTTGCTTGCCATTCATGAGCGAACTTTAAACATGGAATAAATTACAATTTCAAAATCTGCAGCCATTGCCTAGAACTACCTGGTCCTAGCATAGAAGGAGAGGAGCATTGGGCGTTGATCATAAGGTTATATGGTCAGTCTCTTGGGCAGTCTTCTGCTAGGACATTGTCCCTGTTCCTTGCCTCTGCTTATCATAAGCGACCTTTAAACATGGAGTAGACTAAAAAAAATAATAATAAATAAACGGGCCTATAAAACAAATTCTCAACCGAACACACTACGTACAAAATATCATCTCCAGGATAAGGAATATCCAATAAGGGTACAATTGCCCTGGAAAAATCTAATAATACCATGAAAGTTATCCGAAGACAATTCGGTTCCTCGCCCAATACCAGACGTTAATATGAATCTTCCACCAGAGCAACATTTCCATAGTGAAACTATGTCCTTCCCTCTGACGTTGCTGATATTAGGATTCGCTTGTCTGATGGCGAAATATATATACACTTTATTTGTCTATGGGTTTTTGTGTGATAAATGATATATGAGGTAAAAGCTACGGGAATCATTTTTCTTTTCTTTTTTGGGGATAATAACATAATAATTAATTTACAAAAAGACCATGATATACAGATAGATTATATACATAATATATATATATATATATATATATATATATATATATATATATATATTTATATATATACATATATATATATATATATATATATATATATATATATATATATATATATATATATATACACACACACACACACACACACACACATATATATATATATATATATATATATATATATATATATATATATATATATATATATATACTTATATACATATATATACTTACATACATATATACATACATAATTATATATATATATATATATATATATATATATATATATATATATATATATATATATATATATATATATATATATATATGTATATATTACATTAACACACACGCAACAAATAGAACAAAAACAAAAGATGGACTAGCAAACACTAGAACTTGCATAAAATATTTTATATCTTGCTATTATTTCTCCATTATTATAATCCCATTTTTCTATTAAATATACTCTATACAGAAATAATAGTTACAATTTATTTGAATGCAATGATGAATACTATTGCAATTTCGATTTATCTCATTTTAAGATTAATTTCCGATAATTTCATTCAAATTTATATACCGATACAAGAGAAACCAAATTAAAACTCAAAAGTAAAGTATTTCCTATTGTACATATTTAAATGAAAGGCATGGTTCATTTAAATCAATACAATTACATGGCGTGATAAGGTGAAGGATATGGAGAGAATAGGTTTGGTGGAAGAGGATGCCTTTGGGAAAAAAATATATATATAAAAATAAAAAAAAAAACCGCAAACCCTGTCAGCCACATAATGTCTACGGAAGCAGCACACCATGTTTCACTAACATGTCCCTTCCAATTTTCGAATTCTCGACGTTAAATGATGTACTTTTTTTTTTTTTTTTTTTTATTCCATAACGATAATTCCTGACATTTGAAGCTAGTCTGGATTATACAACTGAATTTCGGCTATTAATAATTGCGTTGTGGCATGACAGGCCATTCGAACTCGTAGTGCACCTCGTGGAAAACACAAGTTTTACTATGAAGTAAGAGTTAGTAGAGATTGGATGGCCCAATTGAAGTTCGGAGACTGAAATGGAGAAAAAGTTGAAGGATATAAAGCTGGAAAGACCCTTCAGCGAGATTGTTTGTAAAATCTAACCACTAGTAAAACTTCTGCCTTTATACTCTTCGTTCTCTTTACGATCCCTATAACTCTTTTAAAGACACTGGCTATTTATCCAGTTTTCATTAAAGTATCAGAGCTGGAAGATGCATACCCATCTCCACCATGTCCTTTATCAAGAACTTTATCAATATATCTTACTATATAGATTATTTATATAACCTCGAATGGGTCACCATGTCCATTATCTTTCAATTTCCATTAACGAAGAGAAGAATGAAAAGATCTCCGTCTTATGCATTAATTTATAAGGTTTTCCTTCCCAATATCTGATATTCTGCCGCTAGAACAATCCAACGGACACAAGCCACCAAGAGGAGGTCTCGTAAATATTTTGTTGGTCTGTATCTTCTTCAATTGCTCAAAAAATTGGCTTATAGAGAAAGTTTTTCAAAATTTTCGGTGATCAATCTGTTCTGAAGAAGTGTTTTAATTCTTTCATTCTACCTTGTTTTGAGTATTGTTCTCCTGTCTGGTCTTCAGCTGTTGATTCTCATCTTAATTTGTTGGACAGAAACTTACGGTCTATTAAATTTCTTATTCCTGATCTTTGGCACCATCGTTCAATTAGTTCATTATGCATGTTGCACATGATTTTTCATAACTCTGACCATCATTTACATTCAGATCTCCCTGGATAATTCTATCCTGTTCGTAATACTAGGTAGGTAGTTAATTCTAATAGCCAGGCCTTCTCCATCATGAGGCTCAATACTACACAGTATTCTATAAGTTTTATTCTAGCTAAGACCAAGTTGTGGAATGATCTTGCTAATCGGGTAGTTGAATCGGTAGAACTTCAAAAGTTCTAAGTTGCAGCAAATGTTTTAATGTTGAATAGGCTGACATGTCTTTTATATAGTGTATATATGGCATATCTATTTTGACGTTGTTACTGTTTTTGGAAGGATTTATTGTTAATTTGTTCATCATTATTTATCGACTTCCTTATTTCCTTTCCTCACTGGGCTATTTTTCACTGTTGGAGCCCTTGGGCTTATAGCATCTTGCTTTTCCAACTAAGGATTGTAGCTTGCTAATAATAATAATAATAATAATAATAATAATAATAATAATAATAATAATAATAATATGTATCCCCAAACAGATTCCTTCCCCTACATAGGGGAGTGGGATGATGCACGCTATCAAACCTGAATAAAAGATATCTGATTTCAGCATTATTCTCAATGATTATGCAACTTTACAACGGTGTCCCATAAACCCTTGCATATTCTGAGTTTGAGATGAAAAGAACAGCCGTAGCCCCACGACAGGTGTATCCTTGGGTAACATTTGGACTCACTAAGGATCTCTGATTTCATGAAGGTTTCCTTCCTTGATATAATGAAGTCCTTCGAAATTTTGCAAGAGATAATTTGGTAGTAGTAATTCTTACAAAGACTATAATACATACATACACATATATAGTATGTACACACAGTTTACTATATATATATATATATATATATATATATATATATATATATATATATATATATATATATATATATATATATATATATATATCACACACATGTTTGGAAGGGTAACAGATTAGATTTGACCTGGAACAACTATACTCAGCTTTGAGCTTTTGCTCTGAGAGTTTATGCCTCAACAGAAAAGGAGTACAATTTAACCATAAAAGAAAACCTTTCTGGTAAAACTCAGGAACATAAAATGGTGGTCTACCCTTAAATCTGCACTCTTTGGTGTAGATGCAATAGTTCCTCCTTTACTTAGGCCAGATGGCTCAGTCACTCAATGTCCATAGGAAAATGCAACTCTTTTGGCTGATGTTTTTGACAGTAAACAGAGTAATGAAAAAACTTGAACTTCCTCATTCCTGTTTTCTTGAGGCTAAACTAACTAGTTTAGCTTTTCAATCTCGTGAGATTAAAGCTCTGTTGATGGACCTTGATGCTTATGGAGGTGTAGACCCAAATGGTATTTTTCCTTTGTTTTTTTATAAAGACAGCAGATTTCTTAGCTCCCAAGTTATCTGTTATTTTGCACAAGTTAGCAAGAAGAGAAGCTTTTAGCACTTGTTGGAGAATTGGCAATGTTACTCCTTTATGCAAATGTGTTTGTGGTAGCTCAAGTCCCACTAATTACCGCCCAATTTCCATAACTCCCAAATCATCTAAAGTTTTTGAACGTCTTCTCGCAAAGGTAATCATCTACTCCATAGTTTGCAATTTGGTTTTCGTAAAGGCCTTCGAGCATGTGATGCCCTTCTTACAATCCCCAATGCTGAACAGAAATCCCTTGATTGTGGTCGGGAAGTTCGTTTGTTTGGCCTTGATTTTAGTGCTGCCTTTGACCGTGTTAATCATGAGGCCCTTGTTTTCAAACTCAAACAGTTGGGAGTGGGTGGGTCGTTTCTTAGCATTATTATTGATTTTTTAAGAAATAGATCTCAAGGAGTTGTTGTTGATGGGCACCATAGTTAGTATAGGAATGTGATATCCGGTGTTCCACAGGGTAGTGTTCTTGGCCCATTACTTTTCATACTATATACACATGACATATGGTTTGGCCTAGAAAACAAGCTTGTTGCATATGCAGATGATGCTACTCTCTTTTTTTTCATCAATTCCATCCTCTGAATGTAGATCTGGGATTGGTGAATTCCTTGATAGGGATTTAGCTAAAATTAGTGCTTAGTGCAAAATATGGGGTATGAAGTTGAATCCTGACAAAACTCAAAGTATGATTGTAAGTAGGTCAAGGACGGTGGCTCCTCAACATCCGGATCTCAGTATCGATAATGTTTCTTTAAATTTGTATGACTCTTTTAAAATTTTACTTTTGAGAAACACATTAGGTCTGTGTCTTCTTCAATGCACAAAAAAATTGGCTTATTCAGAAAGTCTTACAAGATTTTCTGGGATCAATATATTCTGAAGAAGTGTTTTAATTCTTTCATTCTCCCCTTTTTTTTGAGTATTGTTCTCCTATCTGGTGTTC
>NC_090751.1:84362578-84372578 GCF_036898095.1 Palaemon carinicauda
CCTTAGCTTAGGGGAGGGGGAGTAGTCATACCCTGATAAAGGGAATCAAGAGGAGATAGGGAGGGGTGGGAAGGGCTAAAATTGTGTGTGTGTGTATATATATATATAATATATATATATATATATATATATATATATATATATATATATATATATATATATATATATATATGAGTAAATTTAATAATAATTATGATAATAATAATAATAACTGGAGGGTCACTCAGTAAAGCGCAGATCTCCGCCACGGCTGCTTATTTCTCGACCTTGACCTTTACCTTTGACCTCAACATGTATTACTTGGGTAGATTTTCATACACTCAAATATGAAACAAGTTTGAAGTCTCTGTGACAACGTTGTCCAAACTTATGGATGATTACGTGAGCTGGACATTTTTCTTGACGGTGACCTTGACCTTGACCTTTCAAAATTTTATCATTTCTAGATTTTTATAAAATAGTTAATCACTGCAATTTTCATTACTCTACGATAAAAATTGTGGCCAGGAAGCTGTTCACAAACAAACAAACACACAAACAAACAAACAAACAGGGGTAAAACATAACTGCCTTCCAACTTTATTGGCTAGGTATTAATCAATATTTCACTCAGAGTTTGTTTATCAACAACAGATTTGTGACATTTGTTAACTATGATCTTTTCATTACAACCAAAGGGAATTTATTAATAGACGAAATCGCCTTTAACCTTGAATAAGAATAGAAAACATATATTTACATAGCCGGAAGCTATAAGTCCAAGGACTCCAACAGGGAAGATAGCCCAGTGATGAAAGGAAATAAGGAAACCGATAGAACAGAGTGCAAGAGTGTATCTTCAAGCAACAGAACTTTAACCCAAGGGAGTGGAAGACCATGGTACAGAGGCTATACCAAAACCCAAGACTAGAGAACAATGGTTTGATTTTGGAATGTCCTTCTTGAAGAGCTGCTTACCATAGCTAAAGAGAAAGCAGCCACTGAACAATTACAGTGCAATAGATAACCCCTTGAGCGATGACGAATTGTCCGGTAATCTCAGCGTTGTCAGGTGTATGAGGACAGAGGACACTATGAAAAGAATAGGCCAGACTATTCGGTGTAAGCGTAGGCAAAAGAAAAATTAGCTGTAACCAGTGAGGGGTCCATTGCAGTACAATCTGGCCAGTCAAAGGACCAAATAATCTCGACCGGTAGTATCTCAACGGATTGCCGGTGCCTAGGCCAACCTACTAACTCTAGAAATTAATAACACACACTCCAACATATCAATCGCATATTTTCGTTATCCTCTCATTCTCCCAGCACCCGACAACAACAACCCACCCCCCCCCCCCAATCCACACCCTTGTTATTCCCCTGCAACCCCCACCCCTGCCGAGGGAGTGCCAAGAACGTTCCTCACGATACGTTTCCATTAAACTGAAAACGTTCCTTGCGTAGTTGAATATCATTTCCAGTGAATGTAGCATTTCCTCGCTAACATTCCTCCGCCTTTATGGCAGGTCCGTTTGACCACACCGAGCTTCACACAGTATAATATCCAGGAATGTTATGTTCTATTGCATAACCATTTCCCACAAAAGAATGGATTTCATCTCATTATTGTCAGGTCATTAGATTTCCTTCATTCACATTACTTTAAAAATTTTATTTTTCAGGGGTTCTATGTTGAAAGACCTTATATTTCAATGTAATCTAATAGTGAAATTTAATCTGAAATTGGAGCTTTACACGATCTCAAAGAAATCGCAAACCGGAGTCGTAAAACGTGAAGGTTTTGTGTCGTGATGACATGTCCCTTAAGCAAGGTAAATGACATAATGTTACTTTAAATCTTAGTATCATTATAATACTATTATCATTATCATCATTATTATTAAATAAGATGGTGAACGTCCCGGGAAAAGTATAAAAAGGACACCAACAAAATAAAGTAATGTCGTTGATTATTACTGATGAATTTGATCTGATTAGTTTTAATTAATGAAGAATATGACTTCTCATCAAATATTGAAGGCCACGAAGGATGTCCAATAGAGCAAAATTAATACAGACAAGTAAAATTATTACTTTCTATCATTCGAGAACAATAAACCAACTTAATCCAATAACAACAACAGCACCCTCTCTCTCTCTCTCTCTCTCTCTCCTCTCTCCTCTCTCCTCTCTCCTCTCCTCTCTCTCTCTCTCTCTCTCCACAGCCTCTAAAACGTTTACATCGCCTCCTGAAGGTTCAAATCACTGGTAGTAATTCCTCAAACAGCCTCTACAATTATTATAACCCTTCCAAAAGGCTAAAATCAGAGGCTACAACACCATCGTTATTATCGCCGTCATCGTTCCTGTCACCATCATCGTCTTCGTTGTGTAAGTCCTCTCTCTCTCTCTCTCTCTCTCTCTCTCTCTCTCTCTCCTCTCTCTCTCTCCTCTCTCTCTCTCCGAAATAGGTTATATCATAATTGACGTTGATATTCCTCTATTTCAGCTAAATCCCTTCCGGATAAATACCATTAATGCACATCTGTCGTCTTATAATCTCTTAATAAATACGTCTTAGGGGTGGAATTATTGGAGAGAGAGAGGAGAGAGAGGAGAGAGAGAGAGAGAGAGAGAGAGAGAGGAGAGAGAGAGAGAGAGAGAGTTTGAATAGGTAAAATAAGAGCAGTAAAGCATACAATACTTATATATTACTAATAGAAGATAAGTATAATGGCGTATCAAATGCTAAACGGTGTTTATTTCTCAAAGTCTTTCATGAACTCTGTATATACCTTCCAATAAGCCTTCTTATGTAGGCTGCTTCTTTTAATATATTTCATAATAACTCCCTATTTTAGTAAATGTCAAAATCAAACTGAAACAAATTAACATTACCATTACCCAATAAGATCCATGTAAGCTAACACAAGAAATTCCAGGTCGAGTCTTCTTATAAGCGAGGAGGACCTGGATGAATTTTACAATGAGGACGTCTAAATTTCACAAGAAGTGGCCTTGTCTGCAAGGATGTCATGAAACATGCTACACCAGAAACGCCAACTGAAGACAGGACACCGTCATTTATGTTTTACAAAAATTATCTGCTGTGGACGACCTCACAAAAGATTATGTCAGGCTACTGTTAAACTACATTTCTGTTTAAACCGTTTAGAGGTTACTCATGAATGGCAGGGAAGGGACAGAACAAGGCCCTAGATTATCATTATCATTATCATTATCATTACTTTCTAAGCTACAGCCCTAGTAGGAAAAGCAAGATGCTATAAGCCCAGGGGCACCAACATGCCCAGTGAGGAAAGGAAACAACGAAAAATAAAATATTTTGATTAAAGTAACAACATTAAAATAAATACTTACTATATAAAATATAAAAACTAACAAAACAAGGGGAAGAGAAATTAGATAGAATTAGTGTGCCCGAGTGTACCCTCAAGCTAGAGAACACTAACCCAAGAGACAATGGAAGACCATGGTACAGAGGTTATGGCACTATCCAAGACCAGAATCAATGGTTTGAATTTTGGAATGTCCTCCTAGAAGAGCTACTTACCAATAGCTAAAGGTCTCTCTTCTACTCTTACCAAGAGGGAAGTCGCCACTGAACAATTACAGTGCAGAAGTTAACCCCCTTGGGTGAAGAAGAATCGTTCGGTGATCTCAGTGTTGTCAGTTGTATGATGACAGAGAATCTGTAAAGAATAGGCCAGACTATTCTGTTTATGTATAGGCAATGGGAAAGTGAACCGTAACCAGAGATAAGGTCCAATGTAGTACTGTCTGGCCAGTCAAAGGACCACATAACTCTCTAACGGTAGTAACTCAACGGGTGGCTGATGCCCTTGCCAACCTACTACCTAGACACATGTGATCAACGTCCAAACCTCCTCTCCATCAAGCTAGGACCAGGGAGGGCCATAAAATGGCGCTGATGACTCAACAGGTAGACCTATAGGCTTCCCCAAAATCCCCATCCACAGCTCACGAAGATAGTCAGTCAAACACTACACGAAACTATCAGCTTTGATCGTATCTCGAACCCCCGTCGAAAAGATTGATACACAGAGACGCTTCCAATAGACTAACACAACCCTTACTACTCAAAAGTCACATTCTTACTCAACCCTTTGAGCACCAACTCAGACACACAAGATGTCTAATGGCACTCAAAGGGTTAATAAGCAGACATCACACGAAGGGTCCTATTAAATTGTGTTTTCATATAATTAGCAATGACAGTCGTTATATCAAACCGAGTCATACATCGTGACCGATACAATTCTAAGAGATTATAATTACGTAGTTGAAGATATTACGTAGTTAATGATATTACAAAACTCATGAATATGAAAATCGTGATGATACACGATCGTCCTAACCTTTTCAAAGATTTCAACTGCTAATATCAATAAAATAAATTTAAGGATATATATGCAAATTCATATACATTAATAATAATAATAATAATAATAATAATAATAATAATAATAATATACTTATAACGAACAACAACAATAATAATAATAATAATAATAATAATAATAACAAAAATTAAAATAACAATAACATTTATCATCTGCAATTCCCTCTCTTCAGTGAATTGCAGACAATATCTTTTTTTTTCTTGTTCTTGGCCTTCCCTAAAAGTGTGTAGGTCCAGGTAGAGTCTCTTAGGTCAATTATTTGTTTCCATCTGATAATTTATTTCTTTGTAAGTATGTTGTTGGATGGCATCATATGTTGTATCAATGAATTCCACTGAATCCTTACACATATCCTGTTAATTTTTCTCTTCTTCTTCTTCTTCTTCTTCTTCTTCTTCTTCTTCTTCTTCTTCTTCTTCTTCTTCTTCTTCTTCTTCTTCAACTATTTGCAGACGCAGTCTCGACTGGAATGGGATTTTGCATGATCTTTTGTGCTTGAATTGGTCACAATTATATGATAGTGCAGATCCTGTTGTCCCTTTGAATGAGAATCTAGTCAACATAATTGATAGGTGTATCCCTTCTCGTGTGCTAAGGTACCGAGTGAAGGACAAACCGTGGTTCAATGATGATTGTAGACGTGCTTATTTGGAGAAACAGGAGGCCTATCATCTTTGGAAGGGGTAACAGATCAGATTTGACCTGGAGCAACTATACTCAGCTTCGAGCTTTTGCTCAGAGAGTTTATGCCTCAACTGAAAAGGAGTACAATTTAACCATAAAAGAAACACTTTCTGGTACAACTCAGGAACATAAATGGTGGTCTACCCTTAAATCTGCACTCTTTGGTGTAGATGCAACAGTTCCTCCTTTACTCAAACCAGATGGCTCAGTCACTCACTGTCCAAAGGAAAAGGCAACCCTTTTGGCTGATATTTTTGACAGTAAACAGAGTAATGAAAAACTTGAACTTCCTCATTCCTGTTTTCCTGAGGCTAAACTAACTAGTTTAGCTTTTCGATCTCGTGAGATTAAAGCTCTGTTGATGGACCTTGATGCCTATGGAGGTGTAGACCCAAATGGTATTTTTCCTTTGTTTTTTATAAAGACAGCAGATTTCTTAGCTCCAAAGTTATCTGTTATTTTGCGCAAGTTAGCAAGAAGAGGAGCTTTTAGCACTAGTTGGAGAATTGGTAATGTTACTCCTCTATGTAAATGTGTTTGTGTGGTAGCTCAAGTCCCACTGATTACCGCCCAATTTCCATAACTCCCATATTATCTAAAGTTTTTGAACGTCTTCTGGCAAAACGTCTTAACAGGTTTGCTGAAGGTAATCATCTACTCCCTAGTTTGCAATTTGGTTTTCGTAAAGGCCTTGGAGCATGTGATGCCCTTCTTACAATCTCCAATGCTGTACAGAAATCCCTTGATTGTGGTCGGGAAGTTCGTATGATTGGCCTTGATTTTAGTGCTGCCTTTGACCGTGTTAATCATGAGGCCCTTGTTTTCAAACTGAAACAGTTGGGAGTGGGTGGGTCGTTTCTTAGCATTATTATTGATTTTTTAAGTAATAGATCTCAAAGAGTTGTTGTTGATGGGCACCATAGTGATTATAGGAATGTGATATCCGGTGTTCCACAGGGTAGTGTTCTTGGCCCATTACTTTTCATACTATATACACATGACATGTGGTTTGGCCTTGAAAACAAGCTTGTTGCATATGCAGATGATGCTACTCTCTTTGCATCAATTCCATCCCCTGAATGTAGATCTAGGGTTGGTGAATCCCTTAATAGAGATTTAGCTAGAATTAGTGCATGGTGCAAATTATGGGGTATGAAGTTGAATCCTAACAAAACTCAAAGTATGATTGTAAGTAGGTCAAGGACGGTGGCTCCTCAACATCCGGATCTCAGTATTGATAATGTTTCTTTAAATATGTATGACTCTTTCAAAATTTTGGGTGTGATTCTCGACAGTAAATTTACTTTTGAGAAACATATAAGGTCTGTGTCTTCTTCAATTGCACAAAAAATAGGCTTATTGAGAAAGTCTTTCAAGATTTTCGGTGATCAATCTATTCTGAAGAAGTGTTTTAATTCTTTCATTCTACCTTGTTTTGAGTATTGTTCTCCTGTCTGGTCTTCAGCTGCTGATTCTCATCTTAATTTGTTGGACAGAAACTTACGGTCTATTAAATTTCTTATTCCTGATCTAGATATTAATCTCTGGCACCGTCGTTCAATTAGTTCATTATGCATGTTGCATAAGATTTTTCATAACTCTGACCATCCTTTACATTCAGATCTCCCTGGACAATTCTATCCTGTTCGTAATACTAGGCAGGCAGTTAATTCTAATAGCCAGGCCTTCTTCATCACGAGACTCAATACTACGCAGTATTCTAGAAGTTTTATTCCAGCTGTTACCAAGTTGTGGAATGATCTTCCTAATCGGGTGGTTGAATCAGTAGAACTTCAAAAGTTCAAAGTTGGAGCAAATGCTTTTTTGTTGACCAGGCGGACATGAGTCTTTTTATAGTTTATTTATAACATATTTGTTTTTGATGTTGTTAATAGTTTATATATGACATGTCTGTTTTGACGTTGTTACTTGTTTTAGAATGGTTTATTGTTAATTTGTTCTCTTCATTTATTTATTTCCTTATTTCCTTTCCTCACTGGGCTATTTTTCCCTGTTGGAGCCCCTGGGCTTATAGCATCTTGCTTTTCCAACTAGGGTTGTAGCTTGGATAGTAATAATAATAATAATAATACTCTACAGTATTGATCAATTCATCAGAAATAAAAACATTAAACTTAATTTTCAAACTTACCAAAAAATAGAATGTTAACACTTGATATGGAACATGCATAAATGTGATTAAAAAAATATTCTACATTGATTGCCCAGTGATGATAAAAATCATACCTTGTGTAAGAAAGATTACAAAAGATGGAATTGTTGAAAAATATCCGAGATGCAAAGGGAGATGCCAAGGGAGAGGCAAGAACACAAATGCCCCATGTAATAAACGGCAAATGTCTTTTATATATATATATATATATATATATATATATATATATATATATATATATATATAGATTTAAAATATACGATCACGTTAACGGCATTGCCAGACGTATAACTACTCGGTCTCTCCACCTCCCTCGTCCAGGGGGGAGAGGGGAGTAATCATACCCTGGTGAGTAGGGTTGTATTTAAGAAAAGGAAGTTCCTAGATTTGAATGTGTGCATATCTTTTTAAAAAAATTAGCCGCCATTTTTGATAGTCACAATAAATAGTCAAGGAAAGAAATAAAAAAAAAAAGGAGCTGAGATCCATGGTCATATAGGTACCAGTTATTCCCCGATTCCCCTTAGTGTGCGTATTTCACCTCCAACCTACGCAAACCAAGTCCCTAATTTGACGGCAGCTTGAATCCAATCAAATTAAAACGGAGAGCGTAACATAGATCCGATGCCAATTGGGGGAAACCTCATTTCTCATTAGACTGCCATTAGATGAAGACTTAGTCCTCAAACAGGTTCTATGGAAGCGTTTCTCTATGGCAGCGTCTCTCTAAGGAAGCGTCTCTCTATGGAAGCATCTCTCTAAGGAAGTGTCTCTCTATGGCAGCGTCTCTCTATAGCAGCGTCTCTCTATGGCAGAGTTCTCTGGCAGTCTCTATGGAAGCATCTCCCTATAGAAACTTCTCTCTAAGGAAGTGTTTCTCTAAGGAAGCGTCTCTCTATGGAAACATCTTTCTATGGCATTGATCGTCACAATCCTAGAGCAGATAATCAAATGTAGAAGCAGAAACCCCATAATCTGGGACAGGAGGTTTGCATCAGCAAGGCAAGCGTCTAATAATACATTTAACATGTTTGAATCGTGTTAGATTCCTTATCAACATTTGATCATAGCCATTTTCATAATGCAATACGCATTAAGAAAATTCCTTTCATTTTCCGTATACAGCAGCTCTTGAATATGCCATTTAGAATCGTGTGCAAAACCTAAGTATATCGCAACAATTGTATTCATTTTGATAAAATAGGCCATTGTTCACATCATGCAATTAATTTCTCGCCTCTGTTGTTGCAATAACTAAACAAACCTAATAGTTTGGAACTTTTATAAACATCGTTTGTGACATTAACGTGAAAACTGGCAGTTTTAAAATAATTTAATATTTATTGTTTATTTTGCTTTTAGGTATATAGGAGAATACCTGGATGAAATAAGATGATGCACAAGTAATCGTTGTAACTAAACAGGATGAACACTTTCATGGATCTTTTTTTAATCATACTTACTATGACACAACAATTTAATGTAAAGTGTACGATGGAGGCTGTTTATATTATCATAAACATCAGAGAGAGAATTATTTAAAAATTTTATATATTATCATATTAGCAATATAAGCGACCGTCAAAAAATCACGGCTAAATATTTAGATAAATATGTACACGCACATTCCTAAACACAACAACAACAACAACAATAATAATAATAATAATAATAATTATATTTACTTATATATATATATATATATATATATATATATATATATATATATATATATATATATCCAGAGATTTGCTCTTTATTATATTGGAGATATATGGTAAACATAATTTCTCAAAGTCTACGCTCAACAATTTATAATAAATTATCCGGTATACTTTCATATCGAAACAAGCTATCAATCTACCATGGCACTTCTTCCAATTTTGGGGGGTAGCGACCAACAAAAAAAAAAAATAAATAAATAAATAAATAAACATCATTTCTATAATATAAACCTTTGTTACAAAAACATAAAATCAAAATAGAATCTTCCACAAAGATATAAACTTCCTCTCGCACTGCATTTGCTTTTACCGCCGCTCGAGACGTTGGGATCCTCTGGAGAGCTTTGCCAAACCAAAGCCTAAGAACAATGCAATCTCCCGTGAAGAGGAACTTTTTCTTTTTTTTCATTCCCGACAACAAACGCCTCTGGCTAAATTGCCTTGAGACTCAGCATCCTCCTTATTCTAGATTAGATGGAATCTCACGGCAAAACATGTCACCAATGGCGAAGGATATTAATGGGAATGTTTTCTATTCCAGAATCTTTTGCGGAGACGAAGCATTTTTCGTAAATGGAAATCTTCTCTCTCTCTCTCTCTCTCTCTCTCTCTCCTCTCTCTCTCTCTCTCTCTCCTCTCTCTCTCTCTCTCTCTCTCTCTCTCTCTCTCCCTCTCAAAACAGATAAGACGAAGTATTACAATTCAGAAGACGCATACAAATATTTATCATGAATTTATACATCAGTCAAGACTCCCCGAAAGCAAAATGCATCTAAGATACAATTCAAAATATAATTGACGAGCATGATAATACAACCATGTTATTGTTAAAAATAAAGTAATATCTGTTTCCTGAAAAAAAAAAAAATTGGTTAAATTATTAGAATATGCCAAACAAAATAAGTCATCGAAGTTTCACCCATTAAGGTTAAAGGATTCTGATTTCAGTTCCAGTTCCATCAGAATAGATGCTCATAAGAACGTCAGCCGGAAAC
>NC_090751.1:84377578-84382578 GCF_036898095.1 Palaemon carinicauda
ACTACGTAAAAGACTCATTAAGTGTGATATAACACTTACCCTTCTGCAATATCTTCGTTGTGCTTGATATGGCGAATTTTCGTCTTGTGTAATGAGCGATATTTCTTGATGACGACTGACGGTACGAGAAAGTTAGAAAAGGGGGGAAAATAGAACTCGGCTCCTTGTGTCTAGATACTTTATGCTTCGCGATTGAGCCTGGGGCTTGAGCCGTCAAACCGAATGCAGGGGAGGAGATGACCGGCCCGATAGAAAACCCGTCCAGAGACTTTCTCGTACAGTCCTTGAGATAATGTGCGGTGAAGGTCGACTGGTTGGACCAAGTTCCCCGCTCGAAGAACCTGCGCTACTGACATGTTCTTTTCGAACGTTAGAGAGGTGCTAATGCCCCGAACATCGTGAGCTCTGGGTTTCCCCGGTGTAGGAAGACCTTGTTTCAAGTAGGCTTGCGTGATCACTTTCCTGAGCCAGAACGAAACCGTATTTTTAGGATATCCCCATGAGACGAAGAGATTCTTGATAGACGGGCGGAGGTTTGCCGTTCTCTTAAAGTATTTCCTAATAGTCCTGACCGGGCATAATTTTAGGTCCTTCGGGTTACCTTTATTCGGGATTGCCGGAATCGAAAAACTCTCAAACCTCGGAACCCACACCGAGGGGTTCTGAGTCTTGGCGACGAAGGATTTGACAAACTTAAAGGTTACTTCCTTCCATCCCCTAGTGTGTTCCACCTCGAATGACAGTCCGTGTAGCTCGCCCACCCTCTTAGCCGAGGCTAATGCTAGCAAGAAGACCGCCTTGAGCGTGAGATTCTTGTCATCGATGTCCTTTAAGGGCTCGAATGGTGGTTTCCGTAACATATCTAGGACTCGCGCTAAGTCCCAACTCGGGATTCTAGGGGCGGAAGGGGGGCATGATTGTTCGAACGCTCTGATAAGCATGGAGATATGCCTGGAGGAGCCGAGATCTATGCCCTTGAGAAGAAAGACTTGACCCAGGGCCGCCCGAACTCCCTTGATCGCTGGAACTGACATGTCTAACTTGTCCCTGAGATAAACCATGACGTCGGCTATCACGGGCACTGACGCTTCCAAGGGCTCTAACTTCTTGTCCCTGCACCACTTCACGAATACCGCCCACTTAGACTGGTAGACGGCTGTGGATGATTTCCTCTGGTATAGCGACATCCTCCTGGCTGTCTTGCCGGAGTACCCTTGCTTCTTCAGGAGCCGCTGGATAATCTCCAGGCGTGAAGACGAAGGGCTTGCGGGTTTCTGTGAAACCGCTGAAAGTGAGGCTGTTTTAATAGGTCTGACCTGCCGGGTAGAGGCCAAGGAGGTAGGACGGAGAGGTTCCTTAGGTCCGCGAACCATTCTCTCTCCGGCCACCAAGGCGCTACCAAAGTCATCCTTAGGTTGGTTGCTGCCCTTACTCTGTTGAGGACCTGCCTTATCAGGGAGAAGGGGGGGAAGACGTACACGTCCAGTCCGTCCCACTTGTGCTGAAAGGCGTCTTCCATTGCCGCCTTCGGATCTGGGACGGGAGAACAAAATACGGGGAGTTGCGCGTTCAACCTTGTTGCAAACAGATCCATTACCGGAGATCCCTACATCTGTATAATGTAGCTTGCCACTTGTGGGTGTAGGGACCATTCTGCTGCTACCACTTGCCCCACTCTGCTGAGGCCGTCTGCTAGGACGTTGTTCTTCCCTGGGATGAACCTTGCCGTCAGGATGACGTCCTTCTGTTCCGCCCATTTTAGGATTTGAAGGGCTAGTTCGCACAACTCTTTTGATCTCAGTCCCCCCTCCTTCTTCACGTAAGCCACCACCGTTGCATTGTCTGACATTAGGGCCACCGAACGCCCTCTCATGTCCTCCTCGAAGTGGTTGCAGGCTTCTTGGACCGCTTCTCATTTCCAGGATATTTATGTGTAGGGATTTCTCCCCCTCTGACCACGCCCCCTTTTCTGTCTTTTCCCGGAGATGGGCTCCCCACCCGTCCTTCGATGCTTCCGTGAAGAGAAGAACCTCCGGAGGTTGGGAGGACAGTAGCATCCCCCTTAGGGTGTTCGACCGATCCTGCCACCATTCCAAGGCCTTCCTGGACTCCTGAAGGAGAGGGACCACAATGTCCGGGGAACTTTTCTGGTTCCAATGTTCTTTCAGGTTCCACTGAACCCTTAAGTTCTGTCTCCCGTGAGGTACCAGCTTCTCTAGGGACACCAGGTGCCCTACCAACCTTTGCCAACCTTGCGCTCTTCTGGGGCGACCCAGAAGGAAGGGCCGGAGCACTCGATCCAGGTTGTCCAGCCTTTCCGTGGTTGGGAATGCCTTGACCTGTAACGAATCCAGGACCATTCCAAGGTACGTCCTCCTGTTGGATGGGGTTAGCTGTGATTTCTCCAAGTTGACCACGATGCCCAGGGTCTTGCACAATTGAAGAAGATCTTCGCCCTGTTGTTTCAAGTCTTCCTTTGAGGATGAAAGGAGTAACCAGTCGTCCAGGTACCTGATCAGTCGAATGCCCCGTTCGTGGGCCCATATGGGGACCGTCGTAAAGACCCTCGTGAATACCTGGGAGACTGTTGAAAGACCGAAGCATAGGGCCTTGAATTGTAACACCTGGGTACCCCACTTGACCCGGAGAAACTTCCTGCTCGACGGATGAATGGGCACTCGGAAGTAGGCGTCCTTAAGGTCTATAGAAATCAAAGTCTCCACCCTCCTGTCTCTTTTTTCACTAGGAACAGGCGGCTGTAGAACCCCGGACCCGGGAATGTCACTGTTTCTAAAGCTCCCTTCTGCAGCAACGTCTTGACTTCTTCGTCCAACGCTGCCCCCTTCGCCAGGTCCTTGGGCACCAACCAGTCTGCCTGCGTTGCTGGAACTAGGGGGGGTGTCTCTTCCATGAAGGGGATCCTGTAGCCCTCCTTTAGTACTGTAACTGTCCACGGATCTGCTCCGTGGAGCTTCCATGCTTGCCAAGTGAGTCTGAGGCATCCCCCTACCTGAGGCTTGGGCAGGGGAGGGGGGCCTCCCATCTTATCTCCTACGGGAAGAACGGCCTGTTCTCCCCCTCCTGGAGGAGTAGAAAGAAGACCTATACGTTGGGGGGTTAGAAGATGAACCTCTTCGGGGGGGAGCCACAGAGGAAGACCACTGTCCTGACGAGGGTTCCCTCCTTCCTTGAGTTGGTGTGGTACGCGCGGCCATGGGTGCTTCTGTCACTGGCCTCCTGAAGATGGGGCGGCGTGCCGCCTGTGGCTTCAGGGTAGGTAGCTCCCTCTTTTTGGCCAACTTCTCCACGACCTCTTCCGCCTTCTTCGTCGGAATAAGCTGCTCCCCCCAGACGGAGCAGGTCTTCAAGGCTTTAGCTTCTCTGTCAGGAATCTTAATGGGAAGGTTCTTGACTAGGGCGTCTCTTCTCCGGAGAATCCAGTTTGCGGAGAGAGCCAAAGACTGAAAGGTCAGGAATTTAAGGGCGCGGCTACCTGACCCCAGCAACTCATTCAGAGCCTCCCGTTTTGCAGGTTCCATGGTGTCTGTAGGAATCTGGGTGCCTACTAGGGTGGTGGCCCACCAATCCAGCCAGGAGGCCAAATTAACTAAGTCCTTGGACATCTCCTCCATCATTGCCGACTCGGAAGGGGAGAAGAAGGTAGATGCTGCCGATGCCCTCCCGTCAGAGATGCCCTGGCACAGGATGTCTATGGTTTCCTCGGTCTTGTACGCACCGGTCGGCCTATTTTCTAAAGAGTAGTATTTCGTCTGCGACTTCAAACCCTGTAGGAGCTTTGCTGAGCTGTGACCCCTGCAGGAGTCGCTATTGCGGGATATGACCTTATCAATGTGAGTCTTTCCAATCCCCACGTTACTGGCCTCGGGAAGAGAGAGAGAGGACTTTTTCTGGGCGGGGACCGCTATGAACTTGTTCAGGCCTGAAGTCCAGGGTTCTTCCTCTTGAGTGGCGGGTTCTATAAGGTTGTTATAACCCCTAATTAAGGCAAGGACTCTCCTGTACGCTGGGACTTCCCGTCCCGAGATCCTGTGGGAGACCGCAAGGGGAGTTCCTCCACACAGACTGATCCCCATTCTCCTGGAGGACCTGGACGACGGGACGGGCTCCTCCGTGAAACAGATCGACGGGGGTGCCAGTCCCTGTCTATCATCTCGATGGGGAGACCCGTCTAGGCTGTCCATCCTAGGCAACGGCTCCCTCCACTGAGCGGATGGAGTGGCTCTAGGAAGGGACTAGGCCTACAAGACGAGGTCCTCCGCCCACCGGCTGACTCTCTGGCGGGGTTCTTGGCTTGTATGGAGGGGAACGGGGACTTCCCGTCCCGAGATCTTGTGGGAGACCGCAAGGGGAGTTCCTCCACACAGACTGATCCCCATTCTCCTCGAGAACCGGGACGGCTCCTCCGTGAAACAGATCGACGGGGGTGCCCGTCCCTGTCTATCATCCCGATGGGGAGACCCGTCTAGGCTGCCCATCCTAGAAGACGGCTCCCTCCACTGAGCGGATGGGTTGGCTCTAGGAAGGGACTTAGGCCTACAAGACGGGGTCCTCCGCCCATCAGCTGACTCTCTGGCGGGGCTCTTGGCTTGTATGGAGGGGAACGGGGACTTCCCGTCCCGAGATCCTGTGGGAGACCGCAAGGGGAGTTCCTCCACACAGACTGATCTCTCTTCCTCCTGTGTCGTCTCCGACGTTCCTCGCTTGAAGGGCCCGAAGGATCGAGCCCCGATGCGGATCCAGGGTGAAGGACTAGCATAGGACCTCTTCCATGTCCAGTGGGGACCTCAACGGCGTCCTTGGTACATTCCACGCCAGCGGATCCCTCCGCAGCTGAAGCGCCTGAGGCCTCTACCCATGAATCTGGTGATAAGAAAAAAAGGAACATTATTAGGCCACATGGGGTCCTCCGCCGAGACGCCGTCCCTACGAGAGAGACGTGTCCCTCGGACCCCCACACACTCACCTGTAGGCGCCTGATC
>NC_090751.1:84392578-84420078 GCF_036898095.1 Palaemon carinicauda
ATGTTAGGAAAAATAAAAATTGTTTAAAATTTTTGATTTGTTCCGACACAATATACTCAGCGAGAACTACTTTCTATAGGAGACTTACACCTTAGGAGGCGGGAGAGCCATTCTGCCACTTGGTCTGGCACATAGTGCCTGGAGGGCTAAGGAATGCGGGGTCTATCAGAGAGTGGATAGAGGGTAACTGCGGAACCTTACGCTTATTATTTAAGACTCACCTCTTAACATCTTCTCTACTGAATCTTCTCCTGAAGAAGTAGGGACGAGTCTACTCAACGTTGGGGACGTCCTCTAGCCTACCGCTACACAGCTTGAAGGGCGGCGATGACTGTCCCAATGGAGAATCCATCCAAAGACTTTCTTGAATAGTCTTTGAGATAGTGGGCAGTGAAGGTCGACTGGTGCGACCAAGTGCCGGCCTGTAGGATCTGCCCCACTGCCATGTTTTTCTCAAAGGCCAAGGAAGTGCTCAGGCCTCTGATGTCATGGGGGCGGGGAGTGCCTGGCACTGCCACCTTGTCCTCTTCATAAGTCCTAGTGATGACTTGTCTCAGCCAGAAGGAAATAGTGTTCTTGGAGACTTGCTTCTTATTAACACCTGAGGAGACGAAGAGGTTCTTGGCACCTGGCCGGAGATGGGCCGTCCTTTCCAGGTACTTCCTGAGCGTCCTGACTGGGCATAACTTCAGGTCTTCCGTATTGCCTGTCTTGGGAATGGCCGGAATTGAGAAACCTTCAAACCTCGGGTCCCAGACTGCTGGGTTCTGAGTCTTCGCTACAAAGGAGGGTACGAACTTGAAGGATACCTCCCTCCACCCTTTGGAGTGTGCCACGTCGTAGGACAGACCATGGATCTCACCTACTCTCTTAGCTGAAGCCAAGGCTAGCAAGAAGACGGTCTTGAGGGTGAGGTCTTTGTCCCCGATATCTTTGAGGGGTTCAAAGGGAGGACGGCACAGCATTTTCAGAACCTTGGCCAGGTCCCATCTGGGCACTCTCCTGGCTTGAGGAGGACAGGACTGCTCGAAACTTCTAATCAGCATCGCTATGTGTCTCGAGGTCCCCAGGTCGATGCCTTTTAGGAGAAAGACTTGGCCTAAGGCTGCCCGTACTCCTTTAATAGCTGGGATTGACATCCCTATTTCATCCCTAAGGTACACGAGAAAGTCCGCTATGTCAGGGACCAAAGCTTTAAGAGGTCTTATGTGTTTTGCCGAGCACCACTTCGTAAAGGCGGCCCACTTCGCCTGGTAGACCATGGTAGAGGATTTTCTTAGGTATAGGGACATCCTCTTAGCTGTGGAGGAGGAGTACCCCTCCTTCTTCAGGAGCCGCTCGATAGTCTCCAGGCGTGAAGGCGAAGAGAGAGAGGGTTGTCGTGGAACTTGAGGAAGTGAGGTTGACTCAGCAGATCTGGCCTGGGGGGCAGAGGCCAAGGCGGATGGCTTGCCAGGTCTTTTAGATCCGCGAACCACTCTCTCTCCGGCCACCAGGGCGCTACCAAAGTCATCTTTAGGTTTTGGGAGGCTCTTACTCTGTTGAGCACCTGCCTTAACAGCGTGAAGGGGGGAAAGGCATATACGTCCAGGTTGTCCCACTTGTGCTGAAAGGCGTCTTCTAGGGCTGCTCCTTCGTCTGGTACCGGGGAGCAATAGACCGATAGCTTGGCGTTGAGCTTTGTTGCGAAGAGGTCCATCACCGGGGAGCCCCAGCGTTGAACGATGAGTCTGGCCACTTCCGGGTGTAGGGACCACTCCGTCCCTACTATCTGACCCATTCTGCTGAGGCCGTCGGCTAGCACGTTTCTTTTCCCGGGGATGAATCTTGCTAGAAGTACCACCTGGTGCTCGTCCGCCCAATGCAGGATGTTTATGGTGAGGTCGCACAGTTCCTTCGATCTCATGCCGCCTTGCTTCTTTATGTAGGCTACCACCGTGGCGTTGTCGCACATTAGGGCCACGGTGTTTCCCTACAACCGACTTGCAAAGTGCAGACATGACTTCTGTACTGCTTTTAGTTCCAGGACGTTGATGTGGAGATGTCTTTCGGTCTCCGACCAGGTACCGCTTGCTGTTTCCTCCCGCAGGTGGGCTCCCCACCCTAGGCTGGAGGCGTCCGTGAACAGGAGAAATTCGGGGGGACAGGACCCGAGGGGCATCCCCTTGAGGGAGTTCGACTGGCATCGCCACCATTCTAAGGCTGCTCTCGTGTCCGGAAGGACCGGAATCAACGCTTTCTGAGAGCCTGTCTGGGACCATAGGCCCTTGAGGTTCCATTGTACGGGTCTGAGCCGTATCTTCCCTTGGGGAACCAGTTTCTCTAATGAGACCAGGTGACCTATCAGCCTCTGCCAGTCTTTCGCCCTCCTGGAATGCTCCGACAGGAACGGCTGAACAATTTTGATGAGGTTCTGTATCCTGTCTTCCGAGGGGAAGGCCTTCCCCTGCACGGTGTCCAACGTCATACCCAAGTACCCCATTCTGTTGGATGGAGTTAGGTTCGATTTTTCCAGGTTGATAATGATTCCCAGACTCCTGCAGAATTGGAGGAGGTCCTTCCCTTGCTCTTCCAAGAGGGCCTTTGAGCTGGAAAGGAGCAACCAGTCGTCCAGGTATCTGATGAGACGGATACCCCGTTCGTGAGCCCATACTGAGACCGTCGCGAAGACCCTCGTGAACACTTGAGGGGCCGTCGACAGGCCGAAGCAAAGGGTCCTGAACTGCAGGATCTGGGAGCCCCATTTTACCCGGAGGAACTTCCGACTCGACGGGTGGACAGGGATCTGGAAATACGCGTCCTTGAGGTCGATCGTCGTCATGAAATCCTTCTCGCTCAAGGTCATCAGGACAGATTTTGAGTTGTCCATCTTGAAGTTCGTCTTCTTGACGAACTTGTTGAGGGCCGACAGGTCTATCACTGGCCTCCACCCCCCCGTTGCTTTCTCCACCAGGAACAGGCGGCTGTAGAAGCCTGGCCCTGGGAGAAGGACTTCTTCCATGGCTCCCTTCTCTGACATGGAGGAAACTTCTTTTTGAAGGGTGGCCCTTTTCAACGGGTCCCTGGGAGCCAACCATTCTGTCCGAGTGGCTGGAATAAGAGGGGGTGGATCCGCTATGAAGGGGACCCTGTAGCCTTCTTTCAGGACGGACACCGTCCAAGCATCTGCCCCATGCGTTTTCCATGCTTGCCAATGAGGTCTGAGGCATCCCCCAACCCGAGGCTTGGGCGGGAGTAGGGTGCCTCTCCCTCTACCTTCTCCTAGAGGGGCAGCCTGATCTGCCTCTCTTCGAGGCGGAGTAACCCGACCTGGAGGAGCTGGCAGAAGCTGGAGATCCCCTGCGGGAGGGCTGAGGAGTTGTTGTCCAGGAGGAGGAAGGGGCATCCCTCCTCGAAGAGCTGGGGGTGCCCTGAGGAGTCACAGCATTATCCGAGACTGATCTCCTGTAAGGAGGCCTTCTGGAGGATGTATGTCTGGGGGCGTTGGTCTCTCTCCTCTTGGACACTTTCTCCATTAGCACTTCTAGTTCCTTGAGAGGAAACAGCGACTCACCCCGTAGGGGTAGGCTACGCACCACTCGGGCCTCTCTGTCCGGGATTTTCCTAGCCAACTTAGAAAGCACTGTGTCCCGTTTTCTAAGGACCCAGTTGGCCGTCAAGGAGAGTGCTTGGTAAGCCATAAACTTGAGGGCTTTCCCCCCGGAGGTGAGAAGGTCCGTCAGAAGACTCTGTTGCTCAGGATCGTCGGGGTCTGTGAAGGCTCGTACGTTCACCAACGTGGAGGCCCACCAGTCCAGCCATGAGGAGACGTTCACAAGATCCCTTGACATCTCCTCCATCATGGCGGCTTCAGTGGGTGAGAAGGAAACAGGGGCTGAAGATGCCCTTTCGTCCGAGCCGCCTTGTCCCAGGATGTCCAAGGCTGGGTCCACCCTACAGGGACCTGGGCGCCGTCCTTCCGGAATATATACCTTGCCCTGTGGCTTGAGACCTTGGAGGAGTTTGGAGGCACTCTGGGACTTGGGGGCCTCTGCACCGCTGGCCACCAAGTTATCTATGTATTCTTGTCCCAGTACTAGGTCTGGGGCGAGAGGAAGGGCCAGGGAGGACTTCGGCAGGGCGTCACGGTGAGTGTATCTCAGGAGGCTCGACCTCCAGGCATTCACCTTAGGCGCCGAGGGTTCTGGAATCCCATGGAGCCTCCTGATGAGACCCACCACCCTTCTGTAGGCGGAGTCCTCCGACGGGGAAGCCTCGCCTCCGTCGGCCGAGGCATCGGCCTGGCGTGGGGGCGCCGTGCTTGGACGGTAGACAGGGCGTTCTCCTCTTGGCTCCAGGGAGGTCGACCCGTAACCGTAGGGCGCCCTGTACGCAGGTGGATCTCGCCGTAGGTAGGGAGCCACCGGCTCCGGGAGGACCTTCGGCTGCCCCAAGGCTCTGGAAGCGGAGGACACGGTCCCGGTGGGATGACCCGACCACGGGAACCGGTCCTTCCTGCTTGACGACCGCCCCAGCTGGGCTGGTTCGGTCGGGCTGCCTTCTCGGAAGCGCGTTTCCTCCCGCTGCGGGGGGGGGGGGGGGGGGTGTGTGTGAACCGGAAGCCTCGAGGACTTATGCTTAAGAGCGAGGTCCTTCCTGCGTGGCAGGTCGAGCGGTTCTAGGCTGTGCGTAGGGAGCGACAACCTAGAGGCTTGTTCCCTGGATCGAGAGTCTGGAGAGCGGAGCCTTCTGGACTCTCCTGAAGGGACGTAGACCCATTCGCCGCCGGGAGAGGCATCCCTCCTGTACTTACGGGAGTGAGAGCGGGGGCGCTTCCTGCTGTGCCGCGACCTTGACCTGGACGGGAACGATCTCTTTCGGCCCGCTCTCTCTTCCGGTGTCGTTTCTCCCTGAGTTCTCCCCCGGAGGATAAATCCACCTCTGAAGAGCCTGAGGGCGTCACATTCCTCGCGTAACGGCTGCTCGAGTGATGCGCGGGGGAAGCTCTTCGCCGTCGGTCGTCCGAGACAGGATGTTGGAGGAAGTCTTCGGGAACTGCTGTAGAGATCGAGGGCACTGTGTCTACTCTATCCCTGCTAGGAGGCCAGGGGCCCAGGGACACGTCCATCCTTAGCGGTGACCTCCCCGGAGTCTTCGGCAATTTCCACCCGAAAGCATCGCTACTCGGGCGGCAAACTCTAGCGTGGTTGTCCTCTGGAAGGGGAGAGCCCGACGCGCCGGCCCACGAGGGCGGAGGGGAGTCCGAAATAGCAACACTGCCCCATACTGGGTCTTCCGAGGAAGCGTGATCCCCTGCCACGTGGCCCGATTCACTCAAAGCACTAGCGGCCCTTCCGTTCTCTCCAGAGGGGCCAGCCCTTGGTTCCTCCCTCACACTGGGTTCACCGGGGAGAACACTATGGCTAACTATAACACTGGGGGCTTGTTGCCCACTCCTCTGCGAAGGAGACGGAGAGGCCGAGGCTTCGTCGGACCGATCACTGACCGACGGTAAAGAGGACACGCCACTCACTTTCTTGGGGGAACGCTTAGACGACTTCTTCTTCTTGGTACTGTATCGTACCCACTGTATGCCGTCCCAACTTACGCACTCCGGACACGTGTCCGAGGAGGAACAAACTTTACCCCTGCACGTGGAACAAAGGGAATGAGGGTCCACTTCTGGCTTAGAGAGGAAAGCCCCACACGACTTTCCTGCTCTAGGACCAGGGCAACGACGCACATGCTCCATCGTTCGCACACGAAGGGCCAACCCTATCGAGTTACAAGAACACTGGATATGCGCAAGAGGGACGTACTGAAACACTTGCGAATAACGCACTACGCAGAAAAATACAAGTCCCCACACTGAAAACACGTGGAATCACAACGCGCCAAAGGATCGAGAGAGCGAGAGAGTGAGATGTTTCACATCTCACGACCAAGAACTTAATGAGGATGCTGACCCGGGAAGGCAGTGACCTGCCCTGATCCTGCCCTCAGGGCGTATCCTGGCGGCGGGGGTAGAAACTATATGGAGCGGGACAGGGGGGTAACGCGGGAAAATCTTGGTCGAGATTGAGAGGTCACCAAGTGACTCCTATAGAAAGTAGTTCTCGGTGAGTATATTGTGTCGGAACAAATATATATTTACTCATTACTTATGTATAATTTATTTGCTATTTCTTTGACTCCTTTCCTCCCTGGGCTACTTTCCCTGTTGGAGCCGTTGTAGCATTCTATTTTTTCAACCATATTTGTAGCTTTCCTAATAATAATAATAATAATAATAATAATAATAATAATAATAATAATAATAATAATCTCCTCCCACGCCTATTGACGCAAAAGGTCTCGGTTAGATTTCGCCAGTCGTCTCAATCGTGTGCTTTTAATTCAATACTTCTCCATTTATCATCTCCTACTTCACGCTTCATAGTTCTCCGCCATGTAGGCCCAGGTCTTCCAACTCTTCTATTGCTTTGTGGAGCCCACTTGAAAGTTCAGTGAACTAATCTCTTGGGGAGTGCGAACCCCAATAATAATAATAATAATCTAATAATAATAATAATAATAATAATAATAATAATAATAATAATATTAATAATAATAAATAAATAATCATGAAAATTAAAATAATAATAATAACAACAACAACAAACAATGGATGCTGATAGAGTAGTAAACCTTTCGGGTGATGGAATCTAATAATAATAATAATAATAATAATAATAATTTTGATAATTTAATAATATTAATAATTTTGATAGTAATAATAATTATGATAATAATAATTCAATAAATATTGTATTTAGTATGAGCCACTACCATTATCATTATTATTATTTCTAGTTGGAAAAGCAAGATGCTATAAGCCCAAAGACTCCAACAGGGAAAAATAGCTCAGTGAGGAAAGGAAATAAATAAATAAATAATCGATATAAGAAGTAATGAAAATTAAAATAAAATATTTTAAAAACATTAACAACGTAAAAACATATATTTGATATATAAACTATAAAAGCAGCCTGTTCAACATAAAACATTTGCTGCGAGTTTGAAGTTTTGAAATTCTACCGATTCAACTAAAAATCCAAAATCAAACCATTGTTCTCTAGTCTTGGGTAGTGCCATAGCCTCTGCACCATGGTCTTCCACTGTCTTGGGTTAGAGTTCTCTTGCTTGAGGGTACACTCGAGCACACTATTCCATCTTATTTTTCTTCCGCTTGTTTTGTTAAAGTTTTTATTGTTTATTTAGGAGATATTTATTCTAATGTTATTCTTCTTAAAATATTCTATTTTCCATTTTTCCTTTCCTCATTGGGCTATTTTCCCTGTTGGAGCCTCTAAGCTTGTAGCTTAACTAATAATAATAATAATAATAATAATAATAATAATAATAATAATAATAATAATAGGAAGATCATTCCCCAGCCATGTTATAGTCATGAATCGGTGAAGTGAGGAATGTTGTAAAATGTGATAAAGTTATGAGAGAGTGATTGAGCACGCACGGAGGCATAGCCAGGAATGTATCAATGGAACGTTGAGGCAACTTTCCTTGAAGGAAGCAATGTGCCGATATCGAATATCAATGGAAAAAAATGAGGCTGAACTGTGGGGTTGAATTGCTTGTATAATGTGGGTGGCATAAGAGGAACTGAAAATATAAGAAATACGTATACAGTATATATATATATATATATATATATACATATACATATACATATACATATACATATATATATATATATATATATATATATATATATATATATATATATATATATATATATATATATATATATATATATATATATATATATATATATATATATATATATATATATTTATATATATGTGTGTGTATGTGTTCTGCATATGTACACACATATATATAGTACACATATACGTGTTTGAGTATGTATATATGTATGGGTATAAACACACTATATACTTATGTATGTGTAAGGGTACATAGATACACACACATATAAGCATACATACATACATACATACACACACATATATGAGAGAGAGAGAGAGAGAGGAGAGAGAGAGAGAGAGAGAGAGAGAGAGAGAGAGAGAGAGAGAGAGAGAGAGAGAGAGAGAGACGTTCCAACATATGCAGTCTAAATACGAATATCATCAACATTATCTTCCCAACTTACTATTCCTAGTAGAATATAAACAAACCTACCAAGAGAAGGGGTGGCAAATCTCACACGTCAAAAATCCCCTTTCTGTAATCGAAATCGAAGTCACTTGAAAGTTCTGCATCGGTGGAATTTCATGACGAGACTTTCCAATAACAGCAGAGAGTTCAATCAACCATTCTCCTTTTCGGGAATATCAGATTTTTTTCAGCTCCATTCGAAAGAGAACTGTTTTTAATATTATTTAGCACAAATGAAAAGCTCCGGTTTCATATGTTTTCCTTTTTCTATTTGTATCTCCATACAGTCTTTCCCTCAAACATATGTTTACCCTCACTTAAATTTAAAATACTTTATATTTCATATCATAAAACCAAATATATAATTCACAGCATGAAATGAATTCTTATTTACAAAGAAAAAATTCAATGTACAAAAATCATAACACGTATTCTAATATTGAATCTAACTAAAATAATGTTCCAAAGGCCATTCAACACCCATGTGAAACTGGGGGAAATCTTGCAGCCAAATTATAAGTACCACCTACATTTGGAGGGGCAATAAGAAGGAAGAGAGAGAGAAGAGGTAAAGTAGAACGATATAAAAACAAGTGCAGATAGAGGGCAAAGATCCTCAAGTATAGCCCACAGCGCACCGCGTGAGACTCACTAATAGTAATATTCCTCTCCGGGATAATACACATTTTGATATTTGAAAATCTGACAATAAAATTAATCTTTCTCTCTATATATATATTTGTGTGCATGTATGTTTACACACACACACACACACACACACACATATATATATATATATACATATATATATATATATATATATATATATATATATATAAACATACATACATACATATATGCATACAAATGTATGTGTATACATATGCAGGTATCAAAATTTTACATCTACTTGGAATAACACAAATATCCCATCATATTGAAACATTCGTATCATAATGAGTTATGATTTAAGAAAGGTTAGCATGCTACTAATTGGCTATTGGGAGTGTATTATTATTATTATTATGCTAAGCCACATCTATAGCTGGAAAAGCAGAATGCTATAAGCCCAAGGGCTCCAACAGAGAAAATAGCCAAGTATGAAAAAGAAATAAGGAAACATAATAGTGCACCCTTAAGCATGAGAACTTGAACCCCAGACAGTGTTTGATTTGGTTGTGTCCTTCAACTAGAAGAGCTGCTTACCATAGTAAGTGCAAAGTACTCGATGATCAATTGCAGTGCAGTAGTTAACCCGTTGAGTGGAAAAGAATTTTCCGGTTATCGTAGTATTGTCGGGTGTATGAAGACAGAAAAATTCGGTGTATGCTTAGGCATACAAAAATGAGTCGTAACCAGAGAGGGATCCAATGTAGTACTATCTGGCCAGTCAAAGGGTCCAATAACTCTCTAGCAGTAGTATCTTAACGGGTGGCTGGTGCCCTGGCCAACCTACTGCCAAAAATCCTTTCGAATATATATTTAGCGAAACCAAACAAACAGTACTTGTCACTATTCGCACTAGTTCAATCACACCAAGAGCACAAACCCAGTTACCCTTATAACCATTGTTCCCAAACCTTGTCCCAATGCCACGAATTCGGATTTGCGTTTCATTTTCATTTTTAACCGCTTTATGAGTTATTTTGATAGTATATCTAAGTGATCCAACTTACAAGTATGGCAAGTGTTAGTTATAAATTTATTTTTACAAATAACAATCTATTGCAAGAATGTTTTCCCAGAATGTTCATAATTTCTCCAAAAATACTTATCTATATAAAATATATTATATTGATATCAATTTGGATTTCAAATCAAGTTTATGATTTCATCAATATTATTCAACTATACCAAATATATCACATCAATTCGGAAAGAGATCATTATCTTGCATTGTTTTATTGCCTTAACAAACAAGTTAAATAACCATCTATTTCATGCTTAACTATATTCCAGCTTATACAGAATATAGTCTTGATATGCGTTTCCAAGCACGCATTCATTCGCTTTTATTTGTGATTTTCTATGTTGTTTTTCGAAGCTTTTAATCCACTTTTCCCCCATATCGCTTTGTTTGGCTCACCTTGGAAGTTTCCCTTTACTCAAAAGTTGACTAACGGGCTGCAAGGTCGACCGTGAAGACCATGACTCAGGGAAAGTAAGAAAACAGGATTCAATGCCAAAATCTCTCCTTTATAATTCTTTTATTAAATATATCGGCTGAATATCAGAGAATATAAAACTTGCTATTTATCATCTTACCTTTTAAACATCTCTAAACAATTTTTAAAATTTTTTTGTTTACTTTTTATTTATACACAGCAAGAAATATTTTTCGATTTCTTAACTTTGTTCCCTTTTTATGCACTGACAGAAAACGAAGTCCTCTCTCTCTCTCTCTCTCTCTCTCTCTCTCTCTCTTGCATACATAAAGGATTTTCTGACTTGATTAGAACCTTTGAGAAAAGAAATATTTTCCGATTTTTTAACTGCCCTTGTATGCATTGAAGAGAAACAAGTGCTCTCTCTCTCTCTCTCTCTCTCTCTCTCTCTCTCTCTCTCTCTCTATAACATGCATCAAGGATTTTATGACTTATGTGTAGACCTTTGAGAAAGAAGGATGGATTGAAACGTCATATACCCTTTTCATAAATCATACTACAATCATAATTATCATAATACGCTATGGGCATGTTAACTTTAATTTCACTGCTATCGCGAATATTGAGCCAACACAAATTCTACTTGGAAATACAGATATAAATCTACAATCAATGATTTCACAAACATATTATTTCAGGGCACCGAAAATGAAAGAAACAACAGGTCTAGACCTTAAGATATTTCTAAGAAAATCCTTTGAGGTTTTCTTGAATTTCGGAATTTATTCAAATTTGACTTTGCTTCAAAATTTTTTTCACTAATGGATAAAAAAATACCACTCTTTTAACTTGGATATATTAAACAAAATAATCATCACAATTGTAAATTATAATATAAAGAAACTTTGTCTTGGTAGCTTTGAGTAAACTTCCATCCAGATTGGCCCTATAAGAATGATGGTGACCTAATGTGAAATTGTGAGTTTGACAAGCCATGATATACCAAATAACAAAGCATACAATACATGAAAATTAATAAATAATAAAAAACAGTAGGATTCAATAAAACTTCCAAATAAAATCCTAAGAATTTCGAATTGATTGTTATCATATAAAAATAAAATTAAAATTATTCTGATCCGGTCTGGTTTAAAGGTGGTTTATGATTGGCCGAGGCAAGGGACTGGACAATGCCCTAGAAACTTATCATATAAACATATGATCAGCACCCAAGTCCCTTCTCTAACGAACTATGACCAGGAAGGGCCAGGCAATAGCTGCTGATGACTCACCAGGTACCCCTATAGGCTCCCTAAACCCCCAGCCCCCATCCCTATGTCACAAGAATGGTGAGGTTACAAACCCTACTAGAAACTATCGAGCTTGAGAAATTCTCGACTCTTCGTTCAACAGATTGCAGATTTGAGAATAGTAATTTTTGACAGGTGAAAGTCGAGACACCCTAATTGACTTAGCATCCATTTGCCGGGCAGGGACTGGCCATACAGTACTACATTGGATCTCTCTCTCTCTCTCTCTCTAGTTACGGCTCATTTTCTTTCTTTGCCTATGCATACAACGAATAGTCTGGCCTATTCATTTAGTATTGTCCTTCTGTTTTCGTACACCTGAAAGCACTGAGATTGCCCCAAAATTGTATTATCTCTCTCTCTCTCTCTCTCTCTCTCTCTCTCTCTCTCTCTCTCTCTCTTCTCAAGGGGTTGACTTCTGCAATGTAATTGTTCAGTGGCTGCTCTCCTCTTTGTAAGGATAGAAGAGACTCCTCAGCTATAGTAAGCAATTCCTCTAGGAGAAGGACACTCCAAAATCAAACCATTGTTCTCAAGTCCTTGGTAATGTCATAGCCTCTGTAACATGGTCTTCCAATGTCTTGGGTTAGAGTTCTCTAGCTTGAGGGTACACTCGGGTATGTTTTTTCTATCATGTTTCTCTTCCTCTTGTTTTTATTAAGTCTTTATAGACCTAATTTAATATTATCAATGATCTCAAAATATTTTACTTTGATTATTATTACTTCTCCTGTAGGTTATTTGCTTGTTTCCTTTCCTCGCTGGGCTTTTTTTTCTCTGTTGGAGACCTTGGGCTTATAGCATTATGCTTTTCCACTTAGGGTTATAGCTTAGCAAGTAATAATAATAATAATAATAATAATAATAATAATAATAATAATAAGCTACCCAACGCTTAATTGTGAAGAATTAGTTACTATATTTCAGAAGTCGATGAATTAAAAAAAAAAAAATTAAGCTTAATCGTGATTCTCCAAAGTATGCCTATTTGCAGCCTCTTGCGACTATGCAAGTCAAGTTAGGTGTTGTAGAGTGTCTAAGGGAACAAAGTTCCCAACTAGACCTGATAGGGCCCCCAAAGTTGGGCTAATTTATGGATGCTAAGTCAAATAAGCTGTCTTGACCTTCACCTGTCAAAACCTACAATGCTGAAATCTGCAAAAGGTCAATGGGAACAAGTGATCAAATTGGGAAAAAAAAAAAAAAAAAAAAAAAATTCTAATCCTCAACAAAGAATTAGCTACATAGCATTTCAATATTATGTCGGCTATATTGGATTAGGTCAGATTATCAAATTACATTAAAATCGAACTTAAGCCCTCAAAAGATGATAAATGCCTGGAAACATTTTTAGCTCCCATGTAAAATTCTTCTTAAGTAAGTTAAGAAAATTAGAAAAGAACCTTATTTGCCAGCATTATGCTATTATCAACACTCTTCCACACACTGCTATGCCTCGGGAAATGTACCAGAAAGTCTCTGTAAAGAAAAGGTATTGGTAACCTTGGATCATACTATTTTCAAATACGGAAAATGACATCAATGTAAAAATCCTCCAGCGATCACGAAGAACAAGTGGGTCTGATCCTCAATTCTATTGCTGCACTCCATTTTAACTTTCTTTCCTTCCTTCTTAGCTCCACTTAAGGCTTTAAGCTGTTACCCCCAGGCTCAGTGTTAAGCAAAAACCTTCGTAATTCAACAAAATGGCGTTAAGCCAATAACGAAAAAACCACGGATCAAGTAAAATTTGATCAAACCTGAAAGTGTGTTGGATCTCAAATAAACTCCCGAAGAGCGTGAGGCAGAGCGGATATGATGACAGCCAGGAGACCAAAGAAAAGTCTCCCAAGGTGATATGAGGACATGGAATTCGCATTATACAATTCGAATGGAATCTCCTTTCCTTTTATCATTTCTTTGCCTATTGCTTTTATTTCACACGCACGTCCATTAATGGATTTTCGAGAATTTGAAGAGGCTCAAGACCCCAAAACACGTTAATAATGCTTAGTAAAAATTATTTGTTTCAAATGCCCTTAGTTTATTTTGTTTCAAAGAGCCACTAATTTATTTGGTTTCAAAATGCCAATAATTCATTTTGTTTCAAAGTGCCACTAATCTGTTTTGTTTCAATATGACACTTATTTATAGCGTTTCAAAGTGTCACTAATCTTTTTGGTTCAAAATGCCACTTATTTATTGTGTTTCAAAATGCCACTTATTTATTATGTTTCAAAATGCCACCTATTTATTTTGTTTCAAAGTTCCAATTATTAATTGTTTCAAAAAGTTACAAATTTATTTTGATTCAAAGTGCCACTAATTCATATTGTTTCAAATTGCCACTAATTCATATTGTTTCAAATTGCCACTAATTCATTCTGTTTCAAAATGCCACTTATTTATTTTGTTTCAAAGTGCCACTAATTTATTTTGTTTCAAAATGCCACTTATTTATATTGTTTCAAAGTGCCACTTATTTATTTTGTTTCAAAATGCCACGTATTGTGTTTCAAAATGCTACATATTTATTTTGTTTCAAAGTGCCACTTATTTATTGTTTCAAAATGCCACTTATTTATTTGTTTCGAAGTGCCACATATTTATATTGTTTTAAAGTGCCACTAATTAATTTTGCTTCAAAATGCCACTTATTTATTTTGTTTCAAAGTGCCACTAATCTATTTTGTTTTAAAATGCCACTTATTTATTTTGTTTCAAAGTGCCACTAATTAATTTTGTTTCAAAATACCACTAATTCACTTTGTTTCTAATGCCTCTCTTTTATTTTGTTCCAAAATGCCACTTATTTATTTTGCTTCAACGTGCCACTAATTTATTTTGTTTCACAGTGTCACTTATTTATTTTGTATAAAAATGCCAAACATTTATTTTGTATCTACATACCACTAATTAATTTTTTTTTTTTATACTGTCACTTATCCATTTTGTATCAAATTGCCACACATTTATTTTGTATCTACATACCACTAATTTATTTTTTTTATACTGTCGCTTATCAAAATACTACACATTTATTTTGTATCTACATATATTTACTCCTTTAATATGTACCAAAATGCCACTCATTTATATTGTTTCAAAATGCCACTAATTTACTTTGCATCAAAATGCAACTAATTTATTTTGTTTCAAAATGTCATTAATTTAATTTGTATAAAAATGCCACTACAGTAATTTACTTCGTTTCAAAATGTCACTCATTTACCTTTATCAACATACCACTCGTTAATTTGGTACCAAAATGCCACTCATTTGTATTATTTCAAAATATCAAACATTTATAAGTTAATCTAAAAATAAAAATCTACCAACACTCTCAAAATATTTGTGAAAGCGAAAAGAAACTTGAAATACTTTCGCCAGCTATCTGTTCCTGTCGAACTCCTTAAGGAAATCCTTAGGTACAGAAGACCCAGAATATACTTGGAGTTGTCTCCTCTTGGAAAAATGTTAGGGTCGTTTTATCTACGTGACTATGGTACGAGTTTCCAACTGGAGAATTAATGACTAGTATTTCATCACTGAGGGGGAGAGAGAGAGAGAGAGAGAGAGAGAGAGAGAGAGAGATTTTATATTAACATAAGAATAATAAAAGTTTTAAGGGCATTTCATGGAGCAGGACAATGTCCTGGAGACTGACCATATATGCATATACAAAACAAGGTTTAATCTCTTAATCAAATGTAGACCAGGGAGACCACAAGCAGTGGCTACTGATGACTTAGAAGGTAGACCTAAAGGCAGCCCCAAATGTTCCATCCCTAGCTCAAAAGAATGATGAGGATGCAGACATTACGAAAAACTATCAAGTTTCAGCAGGTCTCAACCTCCTGTCCAAGAAATTGCGAAGAAGGGACGCTTTCAATAGGATGAACCTCTTATTATTTAGATAAAAAAAAAAGATAAAATATCTATCTGAAGAAGTAAATGAGGTTTGTGAAAATATAAGAGACTGTCTTTCATTTAATAACTGAGGGGGAGGTTCGTGTTGTTCTCTCTCTCTCTCTCTCTCTCTCTCTCTCTCTCTCTCTCTCCTTACACGCTCGTCAACAAACCCACTACCTAACATCTCTATTCCAAGGCAATTAATTCCAGTAACCAATCACGTATTGATAAACACTTATTACCAATGACAAGCAAAGGCTTCAACAAAGACCTCACGATGGACTGCCTCCATCATCCATCACTTCATCCAAGTGTTCCTTTATTCCAACATCCATCCATCCATCTACTCATCCACTCGACAACTCTCACGATCTCCATTCAAGTGAGTGTGTAGAGGAAGCACCACGAAATCACGAGAAGACTAACCAATTGCACTATTCGTCATAGAGTAATTAGCCTTGTCCAAACAGATGCCATGTCACGTGCTAATGCTGTTTCCCAACTCTCTCTCTCTCTCTCTCTCTCTCTCTCTCTCTCTCTCTCTCTCCTCACATCCAAAACAGTAATCAAGGGACCAATAATACATCTTGTTTACAATTTCAATTATAATAATAATAATAATAATAATAATAATAATAATAATAATAATAAAATCAATATCAATCATAATCTTGTTTTGTTTGCGTGGATGACTTCGTTTTATTAAGAAAATCGTATTATTATCGTAATTATTATAAAAATATTAATAAAAAAAATGAACACAATCATTATCATTATCACAATTAAATCCTTGAGTTACCACAAATTTTCTCAAGATAATTATGTAATTGGTTGCTGCTTCATCATGCATAGATTACGGAACTCGCAAAAGTGGCCAGCACGAGGATGCAAAGGAAATGAGTGACGCAACACTAATATACGCAATCAAAAGGTAAAAGATACTAATACAGAACAAATGTATGGATATATATATATATATATATGTATATATATATACATATATATATATACATATATATATATATATATACGTATATATATACGTATATATATATATATATATACGTATATATATATATATATACGTATATATATATATATATATATGTATATATATACATATATATATATATATATACATATATATATATATATACGTATATATATACGTATATATATATATATATACGTATATATATATATATATATGTTCGGTCACAAACTGCAGCATTCTCAGACATAACTACTAAGTCTCTCCGTCCCTTGGGCAGGATAGAGGAGGTAGCCATACCCTGGTGAGAGGGATATCACGGGAGGCAAACTAAGAAACCACAACTGCCTAATTGTAGTTAAGAAAAGGTGAGTGGAAAGGGTTGAATCTTTATGGTGTTGTGTCCATATCTATCTAAATATTTAGCAGTCATTTTTGACGGGTCGCGTACACTATCAATTAATAACATCTAAAGAGAAAATAAACAAGTGATTTACAACATAGATTTAAACATGCAAATGAATCCCTTTTCTATCAAGGATTTCTAAATGCTCTGGATTTATTATGAAAGTGGGATTAATCACTATATAGATAACATGCATTTAAAAGGAGAAAAGTTATCAAAAGCCCAATGTATTATAAGTTTGTATAGCCTTTATGTGAATTATCTATTTTAATGTTAATGTTTCGTAAAATATCTAAAATATTTTTTTTTAATTTTTCATTACTTCTTATATCGTTTATTCATTTCCTTTTTTCCTTTCGTCACAGGGCTATTTTTCCAAGTTGGAGCCCTTGGGCTTATAGGATCTTGCTTTTCCAACAAGGGTTGTAGCTTAACAAGCAATAATAATAATAACAAAAATAATAATAATAATAATAATAATAATAATAATAATATCAACGCCCTCCCTCAATTAATAGTTTCATGAAGCTTCTGAAATATAGTCCAAATGAAATCATGTGTCTTCTTCGTCTAAGACTTGGGCAACAACAAAATATTATAACAAAATTGTTAATCGTAAATTTTATCTACAGAAGTTGTTTTAAGAAATTTCAAAGAAATTCCTTACTTCCCTTGTTTGTAAGTAAGCAATAAAAAAAAAAATAGTTATATCAGCTTAAAATAAATCTGTAGCCCATCCCCATCCCTAGCTAGAAGGTCTACAAAATCTCATATATCTCCGTAGAAACTTTGTTTATAACATACCATAACTCTCTCAGTTTTAATAAATATGAACCAGGCTACCAAGTCCTATATGTGAAGCAATTCTTATAGACGGCGTTGGGAGTAGGAAAGACTATTCAGCAAAATTGTTATTATTATTATTATTATTATTATTATTATTATTATTATTATTATTATTATTATTATTACAGCCCTGTTCTATACACCAGATCAATCCAGCCGACCATGATCGACGAGTCCACTCTTTTAGACCACATTCGTATGTGGTGGCCTGGAGGTAGCGTCCTTGCCTGGAGATTGCCAGACAGCAGTTCGAATCCGACTCAAACTCGTTAGTTCCTTTGGTCTCTGGAACCTCACCATCCTTGTGAGCTAAGGATGGGGAAACCTACAAGGCTGTCTGCCGAGTCATCAGCAGCTATTGTCTGGCCCTCAATGGTCCCAGGTTGGATGGACAGGGGGCTTGTGCGCTGATATGTATACATGGTCAGTCTTTAGGGCACTGACCAGCTTGATAGGGCAATGTCATTGTCCCTTGCCTCGGCCATTCATAAGTTGCCTTTAAACCTTTACAGTCGGCTTCATTGACTCCAGTGCACTTCAGGGGAAGCCAAGGAGATGTCTGACAGCTGTACACTGTAGCAGGTAATGCTGTGTGTAGCAAAAGAGAAATTGCAGCCCAAGTTGGTCAACACATGATCTAGAGTATTTTTTATTGATTTTACGAAGCGCTGTATAGACAAATATTATTTGCTTAACAGCATTTTGTAAAATTTATAAAAATGCTTTTGATCACGTGTCTTGAATCTCAGTGATTTTGTTTTACAAACAGCATTACCAACAGTTACGCTTTATGAAGACACAGCTTTACCTGCTACGATATACAGCTGGCAAGCGTCTCCTAAGCATCCCAGTAAGTGTACCGTGAATAATGGAGTTAACTGTACAGTAAACTGATGGCATGACTTAGATTCTTTAGACTTTGAAGGACATTCATAATTCAGTCACTTTAACAGGTTCAAAGTAAATTTTCCATAAAATGAATAAAAAACATACACAACATACATGAAAAAAAAATAATGTATAAATATACATAATAAAATTAACTTGAAAATAATGACAGAATTAGGTTTGAAGGAAATCATCCACACACAAAAAATATGAAAAACATTATGTATAAATAATGTATATCATGAAATTAAGAAGAGGAAAATAAAGATGATGTAGGTTCAAAGAAAATCCTACATTACATAAATTATAAATATACCAAAAAAGTAATGTATAAATAAACACATACACACACATATATAATATATATATATATATAGAGAGAGAGAGAGAGAGAGAGAGAGAGAGAGAGAGAGAGAGAGAGAAATTAAGATGAAATTGATGGAAAAAAATTAAAGACAAAGAAAATCATCAATAGAATAAATTACAAACATACGAGAAAAGTAACGTTTAAATAAATGTACATTATGAAATTAAATTGAAAATATTGATAATAAAACTAGATTTGAAGAAAATCAATCCTAAAATAAATGAAAAATCAAACAAAGAAAAAATAATGTATCAATAAATATAAATCATGATATTCTGCTGAAAATAATGTCGATAGAATTAGTAAGTGATGATGAAAACCCACAAAAAAATTCTTTATGAAATTTTCAACGTCATTAGCTCTCTAATTAAGTTATTTTTTGGCGGAATATTTCTGCCTGAAAGCGGCTATAAAAAAAATGCAATTGAATTTTGTTTACACTTTCTTTATAAAAAAAATTCATACCATAATAAATGTATTTGAAGTCATATCTGCAATATTTGTAAACATCTATAGCAAGAATGTGAAATTAACAATAATAATAATAATAATAATAATAATAATAATTATTATTATTATTATTATTATTATTATTATAATAGTAATAACAATGATAAGAATAACAATTATTATCATTATGATTATCATTATCATTAATCTTGTTTAAACTAAGAACCTTTACCACCACCCTGAAAATCTCTCTCTCTCTCTCTCTCTCTCTCTCTCTCTCTCTCTCTTCGGCGTCAATGACCTTAATGCCAGGATGCCAGAAAACTTTCAATCAATCAATCTCTCTCTCTCTCTCTCTCTCTCTCTCTCTCTCTCTCATCTGACCAGTGTTTTCCTTTTCCATCCTCATCTCGTAAAATAAACCTATTAATCGCACGTTCCACTTCTAACAGGAGTACTGCAAGCACAACCTAGGATATTCATCACCCTCATTTCCACCATTCAAAACATTTCCCCTCCAGCCAATTTCTTTCTGACGTATGACGTACAACAATCCCCCCTAAAATTATAATCTTCCCTGAAACTCCCCCAATTCAATATGACGTAAAACACCTCACATACAGACCTTCCTCTACAACCAATTTCTGTTGCTTCTCTTCCATCCATCACACAGTCTTTCATAATGACTCTCCTACACCCCCCCCCCCCACCCTCTACTCTAACTATTCCCTTAGGCTCATCCCTCCCCCCATCCCCTTCACCAGCCTCCGCAATATCTCTGAAAGAACATCATCTCCAGCCCCAGATATGATGCCCTGCCTGCAGTCAGCTTGCATACGCGCACACACACACACACACGTCAAGAGTTTTACCAACTTCCTTCGTACCTTAATTCCCTCAGGACCTCCAGACCTGTCAGAAGACCAGTATAGATCTTTGCTAACACTTTTCACGAATTTATGAAAAATGCGTTTCCCATTTTCCCGACTTTGAACAAATATGAAAAGCCTGTTATGTACCGTACTTTATATCAAATATTCTGAGTGAGTATACATTAACGAGGCGAAGGTTTTTCTGTATCGCCATAATCAACAAAGTTGTATTAGCAAGGGCCACCAATACTATGTTGGTTTGCTGTGAGGGTTGTGGTGGCCGATGTGGTAACGTCCCTGACTGGTGAACGCCAGACTGGGGTTCGAGTCCCAGTCAAACTCTTTAGTTTCTTTGGTCGTTGCAACTTCACCATCCTTGTGAGCTAAGGATGGGGGATTGGGGGGAACATATAGGTCTATCAGCTGAGTCATCAGCAGCCATTGCCTGGCCCTCTCTGGTCATAGCTTGGGTGGAGAGGAGGCTTGGGTGCTGATCATATGTATATACGATTATTCTCTAGGGCATTGTGCTGCTTGATAGAACAATGTCACTGTCCCTTGCCTCGACCATTCATGAGCGGTTAAAAGAAAAGGAAAAGAAAAGAGGATCAGACTAAAGTCTCTCACTACCAATCCGCAGTGGCCAGGGTGGAGATGAACTTGGCCAAACACCACATATGGCTAAGGACGTGTCTGATTCTTTTATCCTGCAGTGGTCTAGAAATGGCTGCATTTGTTGTTGAGAGAGAGAGAGAGAGAGAGAGAGAGAGAGAGAGAGAGAGAATTTCAGAGTTCAACAAATAAAAGCCTAATAAAATACCAAGGAGAATGACAAACATCTCAATATGAACTTCCTTCAGACTAGAAAAGCACTCTGAGAGTGCAGACCTCCGCAAAGGCAGCTTATTTCTACAAACCAGCTTGCCTTTGATAGAATCAATTTAGACCGTAGCCATATTTGAACTATGTGCAAAGTTGAGGTTAAGGTTAGGGTTAATTCGGGCGACCCTTTTGCTCGACCTTGACCTTAACCTTTGACTTAGGACTTTCAAAATTGAATCACTTCCACGAATCCACATAAAAATTAATCCCTGAAATTTTCACTACTCTTAAGAGTAAAATTGTGGCCAGGAAGTTGTTCACAAACAGACAAACAGGGGGCGGAAACAACCTCCTCGTTGACAGAAGTAAAGATGGATAAAAACTGAAGGAAAATATAACCCTTTCTAGCACTCAACTCCTTTGCTGATTGCTAATAGAGAATTTCAAAATGCTTAGCAGTTTCCTCTTTGATCGCCACAGGGAAACTACTAAAAGTAGGTGTACAATTCAATATTCTCTTTCCGGAACAAACATCAATACGGCTTTTAGTAGCGTCTGGCATCGAACAAAGAAGGCAAGAAGTTCCTTTTTACGACTTTGTATTTTAATTGCGTGCTCTCTACATTGCAGGAAATGGTTCTTGTTCTTAAAAGGGGCTGCACCCTCCTTCCATTATGCTCTCCACTCCTTCCCCTTACTGTCTACCTTTTCATCAAAGGCCTGCGACAAAGATGCTCAAACTCTCCATTCTGAAGTTGAGGAAAGAAATCTTACCTATGACATTCCAGTTAAATATTCTATTTTGATTTGATCAGTCTTCTGAGAAGCCATTACTGCGTTTTTGAGCAGCAATAATCATTTGGGACAAAGAGAATTCTACGATTTTACTTCTAGGAACTGAATTTTCCTGAAAACGTTTCTTTCGGCAGAGCAGCGTCATCATTATGCTGGAATTAAAAGTCCCTGGCAGTAATAGGGTCTTGACTAAATCATTTATATAACGAACCTATTTCTCCATCTTACAGTAGCCTAATGGAAACGACCATACCTGGCAATCTGCTGGACTGGGGTTCGAGATTGATTGATTAGGAGTTATCTGGCATCCTGACATCTAGGGTCATTGACGCCGACTGGGGTTTGAGACCTGCTCAAGTTCGATAGTTTCTTGTAGTGTCTGGGACCTCGCCATCCTTGTGAGCTAAGGATGAGGGTCTGGGGCAGACTATAGATCTACCTGCTGAGTCATCAGAAGCCATTACCTGGCCATCCCTAGTCCTAGCTTGGGTGGAGAGGGAGCTTATGCCCTGATCATATGTATATATGATCAGTCTCTAAGGAAATTGTCCTACTAGGACATTGTCAATGGCCCCTGCCTGTCAATCATGGGCGACCTTTAAGGACCTGACACTTCTAACAAGGCATATATTTGCCTCAAAATCAACTAATCAAACATTTCGTGAATTCATTCATTAATCTATAGATAAACTGAGATTTATCACCTTGATAAAACGAAACTCATTTATTCTGTGATTTGGTTCTGGTTAAATCAAATGTTGCTAATAAATTGTTCTGAAGAATTATCATTATAAAGTCGATAAAACTTTCCTAGCAGACGAAGCTTTACCTCAACCAAATTTTTGCAGAACCAATGAGCCTTGAGGGAAGAAAGATATTTGCGGTTTTTCCATTTATATTCGCGTTTAATAGATCGAAATATTTCATTCTACCATGTTTAAAAATAATTCCATTTAATTCAGTGTTCCTTAAGGTATTGTAACGCAACCATTTCAGTTTTTTTTTCTCATTGCTGCGCTTAATTTTGCATTTTGTTCGAATTTCCATTATAGAGTAACTATCAAGATAAAAATATCTTTTCATTAAATCCCAGACAGACGTGTCATGTATGACACCCCTCATATCCTTCCTTCCGTCCAAAGTGGACCGCAAAATTGAAAGCAAAAATATGGTGCAGGTATAGAACCCTTTCCACAAAGCTGCAACGCGTCAAAAAAAAAAAAAAAAAAAAAAAAAAAATCTACCACCAATAAAAAGTCTCTTAACCCCTTTACTAAATTCACCCTCATTAAAATGTCTCCTTGTACTATCAAAACATCTTCCCCTATTGAAATTAACTATCCGAAAAATAATTTTAAAAAAGTCTCCAACCCCGTTTATAAAAATCTACCCTTATCCAAGAATAAAACTCTCCTACCACTACTGATAACTCTCATACACCAGTAAAACTTACTCCCATTAAAAAAATAACTCTCCTACCCTCCATCCATCAGAAAAAAAAACTTACCTACTACCATTAAGAAAAATTTAAAAGAAATTAATCAAAATTAATCAACAATAAATACCTGCTATCCTCTTTAAAAGATCAACCCCTTTATAAAAGTCTCCTACCCCGACCCATCAAAAAATAAACCTTCCTACTTCCATTAAAAATAATTATCCCCATAAAAAAAATCCGCTAGTCTTTTTAAAACAATCTACCCTTTTAAAATGACTCTCCTACCCGTTAAAAAAATAATTATCCCCATTAAAAAATCCGCTATACCCTTTAAAACAACAATCCCTTTAAAAGAAAAAAAAACTCTCCTACCCACACCCATGAAAACAAAATCTCTCCCACCACCATCAAAGAAACTTATCCCCATTAAAATATCAGCTATCCAATTTAAAAACAATATATCCAATAAAAAAAATCTCCTACCACCTTTAAAAATCTCTCTAATTCCTATAAAAAATATCCAAACCTTCATTGCAGAAAATCACCTCTCCCCAAAAGGATGAAACACATAAATCCCATACCATCTTTCTTCCTTATAGATTCGAGCATCTGGCATTTGCAAATCACGGGAGGGAGCTGCAGGTGTTGTCATCGGAAATTCGTTCCTCGACTAATTCACATTGAGAAGTTATGCATTTCTTCAATTCCTCATTACAGACGCTTTGCAAGGCCGATGCGTTTTTTAACTACATTAATTAAAAAAAAATGCTAGTCTTAATGGAACTTAAACGTGTTAATGAAAAAATATATTTGCTCATTTTAAAAAGAAATTTGAACGTATTTATAAAATAATATTTTTTGCTCGTCTGTAAACGAATTTGAACGTATTAAGAAAAATATTTTTTTTTTGCTCGTCTGTAAACGAATTTGAACGTATTAATAAAATAGTATTTTTTGCTCGTCTAAAAAGGAATTTGAACGTATTAATATTTTTGCTCGTCTACAAAGGAATTTGAACGTATTAATATTCCTTGCTCGTCTAAAAAGGAATTTGAACGTATTAATATTTTTCGCCTGTCTAAAAAGGAATTTGAACGTAATAATATTTTTTGCTCGTCTAAAAAGGAATTTGAACGTATTAATAAAATAATATTTCTTGTTCGTCTGTAAAGGAACCTGAACGTAATCCTAAAAATAAAACAAAATAACAATTATTTGGTAAACATAACATTAAACGTGTTTCCTCAAACACTTTAAAGCTTTAAAGGCCGCTCGTGAATGACAGGCAAACGACAGTGGCATTACCCTATCCAGCAGGACAACGCCCTAGAGACTGACCTTAGTCTAACCTGAAATACAAATAGGTAAATAATAACGTTCGCGTTTTCGCTTTGGGAAGTATCCTGCAAACAGTTCTATCCTTTGTAAAAGCATTGAAAAGAACTATAGTAAGAAATAAGAAGCAGACAATAAGGAAAATGCATATACAAATAATAAAAGACGACGTAGAACGATGTTAAAAAACCAAAGAATCAAAACGAAAACGAGAGAATAAAAAAATATGAAAATGTCCAAAACCACACAACGAGTTCAACGAAAACGAGTTTATCCTAAATTAGCTGAGGTCAGCAGTTTCTGCTCGTATATACAGAATTAGTCTTTAAGGTCCCATTAGACCGGGCCCACCACATTGACCATTTTGATAGGATAATAGGAAATGGGGCATAAAAGAAATTGACGAGAGAGAGAGAGAGAGAGAGAGAGAGAGAGAGAGCGAGAGAGAGAGAGAGCGAGAAGAGAGAGAGAGAGAGAGAGAGAGAGAGAGGGGGGGGCGATAAAGAAGAAAAAAAAAACCTGGCTTCTACCAGACCATCATTCCTTGACTTTGAATAGTCTACAAAAAATAGGGAAAAACTTGCAAGGAAACAGGGAAACAAGCAAATGACGTCAGTTTTATTCGGTGACTTTCTTATTTCCCTTTAAAAGATCAAATGAAAAGAGGTATAAACATCACAATATAATTAATAATATGTGAGAGAGAGAGAGAGAGAGAGAGAGAGAGAGAGAGAGAGAATCTATATCCATTAATCTTCTCTTTCCCAAAACAACCATTTGTATCACATACATAAGACAATTAATCACATTCACAGAACCTAGAAGGGAGTAAACAATCTGGCAGAGAGAGAGAGAGAGAGAGAGAGAGAGAGAGAGAGAGAGAGAGAGGTCTGTTGAAAACTATTTGAAATTCAAGGAGGAATCTCTGATGATCCTCCCTGATCAAAATATCGGATGTTCTAAATCAACTTATTCAATTTACATGTTAACAACTGAACGGGAAACTCCAAACGTTCCGTCGAGTTAACTGGACGTTCAGCATATCTAATTGAAGCAGAATTAAACAGTTGAACAATTCGATCTAATGGAGGTAATCACTATTGCACTAATTCTAACCTTAGCTAAAACGCGTGGATGACAAAAGAACAATATCCCTAAATGAGAGAAGAAATTTTGTCGAAATCTAAATGTGATTAACAACAATAACGGAGAAAATTGTGAAATATTAATCACTAATTAAACTAGAGGGGCACTCAGTAGAGTGCAGACCTCCGCCATGCTGCCTATTTCTCGAAATTTTACTCGATCTAGACCTTGCCCTTTAGCCTTGTGTATTAATTGGTGTAGAATTTCATACACTCAAATATGACCCAAGTTTGAAGTCTCTGTGATTACGTGAATTGGACATTTTGTTTGACCGTGACCTTGACCTTTCAAATTTTAATCCTTTCCAGATTTTTACATACTAGTTAATCCCTATAAATTGCATTACTCTACGATTAAAATTGTTGCCAGAGAGCTGTTTACAAACAAACAAACACACTAACAGGGGAAAAAACATAACTTCCTTCCGACTTCGTTAGGGGATGTAAGCATCAGATTTTTCTTATCAAAAACCTCAACAAATATTTATTAAAAATAATGAGGCACATAACTAGCAATAACAGTAAACTGTAAAATTATTTATCAAGTTAAGTACTATTTGATCACTATATATAATTATTATCAAGCTACAACCCTAGTTGGGAAAAGCAAGATGCCATACGGGAAAATAGCCAGTGAGGAAAGGAAATAAGGAAATAAATCAAACTAAAGAGAAGTAATGACCAATTAAAATATTTAAAGAACAACATCTTTAAATTAGATTCTTTCATATATAAACTATAAAAACTTTAAAAAGGGGGGAAGAAAAATATTATAAAATAGTTTTACAAAATAAAAGGAAAAGAAACATGGCTCTCCTTCGATAACAGAAAGGAGCAGAGATAACCGATTCCCTTCTTAATTAGAAAGCCCATCTTGCACACTCAATCAAAACGAGAGAGGAGTCAATTATCCTATTACTACTACCAGAGAGAGAGAGAGAGAGAGAGAGAGACCCTCATCGGGATCTGATCAAGTGGCAATAATCGTTAATCGTAAACACTTCAATGTCAGATAAGGAAGTAAAATTCCGGCTGTTTCCTGTATTTAATGAGAGAGAGAGAGCGAGAGAGAGAGAGAGAGAGAGAGAGAGAGAGAGAGAGAGACTCATCAGGATCTGATCAAGTGGTAATAATCACAAAGACTTAAATGTAAGATAAGTAAAATTCCGGCTGTTTCTCGCATGTAATGAGAGAGAGAGAGAGAGAGAGAGAGAGGAGAGAGAGAGAGAGAGAGAGAGAATTCATGAAATTCAACCGTGGCAATAACAAAACACTTACACGTAGGATAAGGACAAATATTCTGTCAGTTTCATCAATGCAATAAGAACATTTGGATGTATTTTCAAGTTAAACACAGGAAAAGAGAACACTCGAAATGGTTATTTCTAAGTTTGTATATGAAAAATAGAACAATGGTGTTATTTCCATGTTTTATACATGAAAAGCAATATGTTATTTTTAGGTTCTACACACGAAAAATCGGAAACGTAAAAATTATTTTCAGTAGTTCTTCAGTGTGACCCAGTTGCTCACTAGGGGTACATGCACTATGATTATTATTATTATTAGTAGTAGTAGTAGTAGTAGTAGTAGTAGTAGTAGTAGTAGTAGTATCATTATTATAAGCTACAACCCTAGATGGGAAAAGCAGGGTGCTAAAA
>NC_090751.1:84425078-84428185 GCF_036898095.1 Palaemon carinicauda
TCGCTTCTCTCCTTGTATAACCGCACTACACAGTTACATCTTTAACTAAATGAACTTATTCATTAAGAATAAAAACAATTTAATTTTTCGCTTTCTATGTTCCTATTTATATAAGATGATCATGATTTTAATATAGTTTCTTTCAGCAAATCCTACCAGTATTTATCTAAGCAATCCTAATCTAATCTAAATCCTTTGAATATCATGACAATAAAATATCATCAATACTTAAAAAAAATAGAAAAAGGCACTTTCCTTCAATAATGAATGTAAAATCATTAAGAGTACACTGAACTGAATTATACACTGCTTATAAATCCATATCATTTCATTAACATTAGTACACGCAATGATGCAGTGGCATTCACAGTAGAAATAGAGTTGAAACATTTATCAAAACGATTTATTAAATAAATCTTAATACATTAGGTGTAGGTCTTGCGTAAACTGCGGTAAGAAAAGGATTTTAAAGAAACAAACACCAAACTACTCTACAATCCCAGTTAAAATAAACCATGTAAATGAAAACCAAGTTACACAAAATGCAACCATAATAGTTGAATTTCATTCGACCCATTCCCACAGAGAACAAGTAAGAACATGGCAGAGACATTTTCTCTAACGAGCATGGAAATGACAATTCCCTTAAAATACATGAAAGTGACAATTCCCTTAAAATACATGGAAGATACCATTACACCTAAGCGTATGGCATAGGCGATTCCCCTAAAGAGCATGGAAGTGAAACGAGAGCATAGTTGAATTCAGGATTTACGCTCATACTACTTCGTTTCAAAGGGCATTCTGTCTGACCTTAACAAGATCATCTGTAAAAGAACAGTCACTCCCACGTGTAGGTTATTCCCACATCATCATTTCCTCCTACGCCTATTGACGCCAAGGCTCGGTTAGATTTCGCCAGTCGTGTCTATCTTGAGCTTCTAAATCAATACTTCTTCGTTCATCTTCTCTTACTTCGCGCTTCATAGTCCTCCGCCATGAAGGCCTGGGTCTTCCAATTCCTCTCGTGCCTTGTGGAGCCCAGTTGAAAGTTTGGTGAATTAATCTCTCTTATTAAAAGTTTGGTGAACTAATCTGTCTTGTTAAAAATTTAGTGAACTAATCTCGCTTGTTAAAAGTTTGGTGAATTAAGCTCGCTTGTTAAAAGTTTGGTGAACTAATCTCTCTTGTTAAAAGTTTGGTGAACTAATCTCTTTTGTTGAAAGTTTGGTGAACTAATCTCTTTTGTTGAAAGTTTGGTGAACTAATCTCTCTTGGGGAGAGAGAAGAGCATGGACAAAACATCTCCATCTACCCCTCGCCATGATCTCATCCACATACGTCACCCATAATGTAAATTTAGTTCTTCCAATTGGACCTAGCCCTGTATTTGTAATTACTCTTATATGTTTATTGAACAGAATTATTTGGAACATAAGAAGTTCCAAAACACAAAATGACCTGAAGAATCATGTCTTCAGAGTGGATGACGTAAGATCCTACGTCAAAATCAAGGATGAGTTCCTCTGAAGCGTAGCATTATTTTCGTTCGTAAATATAACACCAGGTAAAGACGCGACAAGGCATCAAAATCAACAATTGGACAGTGCTGGTTGAAATTACGTTCATATGACCGTAATTGTTCAGTGGCCTCTTTCCTCTTTGTTAGGGTAGAAGGGACTCTTTAGCTATGGTAAGCAGCTCTTCTAGGAGAAGGACACTCCAAAATCAAACCATTGTTCTCTAATCTTGGGTAGTGCCATAGCCTCTGTACCATGGTCTTCCACCGTCTTGGGTTTGAGTTGTCTTGCTTGAGGGTAAACTCAGGCACACTGTTTTATCTGATATCTTATTTCGTTTCCTTTGTTTTGTTAAAGTTTTTATAGTTTACAAAGTGATATTTTTTATTTTTCCTTGTTTCCTTTCCTCACTGAGTTACTTTCCCTGTTGGAGCCCCTTGGCTTTTAGCATCCTGCTTTTCCAACCAGGGTTGTGGTTTAGCAAGTAATAATAATAATAATAATAATAATAGTTTCAAAGTTCTAATGAAGAACTGCTTTTACGAATTGGCTCAAGGCAGACGTGTAGCCTGTTGGTTAAAATAGCCATGCAAGATTTGTTTACTGAGATTATTCATGCAGATGTAACTATAATCCATGACCGCTCTGTTCTATGAAGTAAAATGAGAGGTAAGATAGAATGATGCAAGAATAAACGACGAAATGAAAGCATAGTGAAGGCTACAAAATGAACCCAGTTAAGGGTACGGTAACACTGCAAAGGGCCCGTTAGTAACTACAGTCACCGGCTGAGGCGCACTGGTGACAATGATGTTATCTCCTTTCTGATGAATGAATTTACTGAAATTGAAACCGAAATAGTGTTTTCTACCTCACAAAATACTAAACGGCTACAAAAGTAAATCAGACGTCTAATACTAACTAACTTTCCTCACTGGAGAGAGAGAGAGAGAGAGAGAGAGAGAGAGAGAGAGAGAGAGAGAGAGAGATTGTTGCAGCAAAAATTCTGGTTGCAACTGAGTAATAAAACGAGCGATTATTGAGAGAGAGAGAGAGAGAGAGAGAGAGAGAGAGAGAGAGATTGTTGCAGCAAAAATTCTAGTTAAAACTGAGTAGTAAAACGAGCGATTATTGAGAGAGAGAGAGAGAGAGAGAGAGAGAGAGAGAGAGAGAGAGAGAGAGAGAGATCGTCTTTTCTCACCTATTAATACCTAAACTCCAAGCAGCCATAACAGGTTGAAATCGATATTAACAACGCCATTAGCCTTCGACTCATTTAATGAAGAACTACGGTATTATGAGAGGAGGATCTCGGAAAATAATACTGCATCGGTTCCTGGTACTCAACAAAACGACAGCAATTACAGTTGCAACCTACATTTATAATACCACATACAGATTTTCCTTGTTTTCCTCGAAGGAATCGTTTATCTCTCTCTCTCTCTCTCTCTCTCTCTCTCTCTCTCTCACACACACACACACACACACACACATATATATAATATATATATATGTGTGTGTGTGTGTGTGTGTGTGTGTGTGTGTGTGTGTGACATCCTACAGGACACACAAGTATTGTAATGATAT
>NC_090751.1:84431185-84443685 GCF_036898095.1 Palaemon carinicauda
AATTTAGTTTCTTTCAGCAAATTCTACAAGTATTTATCTAAGGAATACTAATCTAATCTAAATCCTTTGAAAAGCATGACCATAAAATATCATCAATAGGCCTACTTGAAAAAAAATAGAAAAGGGCACTTTCCTTCAATAGTGAATTTAAAATCATTAAGAGTACACTGAACTGAATTATACACTGCTTATAAATCCACATAATTTCATTAACATTAGTACATGCAATGATGCAAGGTTTAGTACTTGAATTTACATTAATAACATAAACAATTAAAGACCACTTAAATCAGTGGCATTCAATCCATAATTGACTGTAGAAATACAGTTAAAACATCTATCATACCAATTTATTAAAAAATTCTTAATACATTAGGTGTAGGCCTTGTGTAAACTCTGTGGTAAGAAAAGGATTTTAAAGAAGCAAACACCAAACTTTTCTATAATCCCAATTAAAATAAAACATGTAAATGAAAACCAAGTTACCCAACGTAACATTAAGTCTTATTTCCATAACAGAAAACCTCAACGTCCAAAATTAAAGAAAAAGACCTGGAGGGCAAAATGCAACCATACTAGATGAATTTCATTCGACCCATTCCCACAGAGAGCAAGAAAGAGCATGGCAGAGACATTTTCTCTAAAGAGCATGGAAGTGACAATTCCCTTAAAATACATGGAAGATACCATTACACCTAAGCGTATGGCATAGTCGATTCCCCTAAAGAGCATGGAAGTGAAACGAGAGCATTGTTGAATTCAGGATTTACGCTCATACTACTTCGTTTCAAAGGTCATTCTGTCTGACCTTAACAAGATCATCTGTAAAAGAACAGTCACTCCCACATCATCATTTCCTCCTACGCCTATTGAGGCAAAGGCCTCGGTTAGATTTCGCCAGTCGTCTCTATCTTGAGCTTCTAAATCAACACTTCTCCATTCATCTACTCCTAGTCCGCGCTTCATAATCCTCTGCCATGAAGGCCTGGGTCTTCCAACTCCTCTCGTGCCTTGTGGAGCCCAGTTGAAAGTTTGGTGAATTAATCTCTCTTGTTAAAAGTTTGGTGAACTAATCTCTCTTGTTAAAAATTTAGTAAACTAATCTCTCTTGTTAAAAGTTTGGTAAACTAATCTCGCTTGTTAAAAGTTTGGTGAACTAATCTCTCTTGTTAAAAGTTTAGTGAACTAATCTCGCTTGTTAAAAGTTTAGTGAACTAATCTCGCTTGTTAAAAGTTTGATAAACTAATCTCTCTTCTTAAAAGTTTAGTGAACTAATCTCGCTTGTTAAAAGTTTGGTAAACTAATCTCGCTTGTTAAAAGTTTGGTAAACTAATCTCGCTTGTTAAAAGTTTGGTGCACTAATCTCTCTTGTTAAAAGTTTGGTGAACTAATCTCTTTTGTTGAAAGTTTGATGAACTAATCTCTTTTGTTGAAAGTTTGATGAACTAATCTCTCTTGAGGAGAGCGAAGAGCATGGACAAAACATCCCCATCTACCCCTCGTCATGATCTCATCCACATATGTCACCCATAATGTAAATTTAGTTCTTCCAAGTAAAGAGGCGACAAGGCATCAAAATCAAGAGTTGGACAGTGCTGGTTGAAATTACGTTCATATGACCGTAATTGTTCAATGGCCTCTTTCCTCTTTGTTAGGGTAGAAGAGACTCTTTCGCTATGGTAAGCAGCTCTTCTAGGAGAAGGACACTCCAAAATCAAACCATTGTTCTCTACTCTTGGGTAGTGCCATAGCCTCTGTACCATGGTCTTCCACCGTCTTGGGTTAGAATTGTCTTGCTTGAGGGTACACTCAGGCATACTGTTTTATGTGATATCTTATTTCTCTTCCTCTTCTTTTGTTAAAGTTTTTATAGTTTACAAAGTGATATTTTTTATTTTTCCTTGCTTCCTTTCCCCACTGAGCTACTTTCCCTGTTGGAGCCCCTTGGCTTATAGCATCCTGCTTTTCCAACCAGGGTTGTGGCTTAGCAAGTAATAATGATGATTGTTTTAAAATTCTAAAGAAGAGACTGCTTTTACGAATTGGCTCAAGACAGAAGAGTAGCCTGCGAGTTTAAATAGCCATGCAAGATTTGTTTATTCATGCAGATGTAACTATAATCCATGACCGCTCTGTTATATGAAGTAAAATGAGAGATAAGATAGAATGATGGAAGAATAAACGACGGAATGAAAGCATAGGAAAGGCTACAAAATGAACCCAGTTAAGGGTAAGGTAACACTGCAAAGGGCCCGTTAGTAACTACAGTGCACCGCCTGAGGCGCACAGGTGACAAATGATCTTATCTCCTTTCTGATAAATGAATTTACTGAAATTAAAACCGAAACAGTCTTTTCCCTCACAAAATACTAAACGGCAACAAAAGTAAATCAGACGTCTGATACGAACTAACTTTCCTCACTGGAGAGAGAGAGAGAGAGAGAGAGAGAGAGAGAGAGAGAGATTGTTACAGCAAAAATTCTGGTTAAAACTGAGTAATAAAACAAGCGATTATTGAGAGAGAGAGAGAGAGAGAGAGAGAGAGAGAGATTGTTGCAGCAAAAATTCTAGTTAAAACTGAGTAATAAAACGAGCGATTATTGAGAGAGAGAGAGAGAGAGAGAGAGAGAGAGATCGTCTTTTCTCACCTATTAATACCGAAACTCCAAGCAGCCATAACAGGTTGAAATCGATATTAACAACGCCATTAGCCTTCGACTCATCTAATGAAGAACTACGTTATTGTGAGAAAGAAGGATCTCTGAAAATAATACTGCATCGGTTCCTGGTACACAACAAAACGACAGCAATTACAGTTGCAACCTACATTTATAATACCACATGCAGATTTTCCTTGTTTTCCACGAAGGAATCGGTTATCTCTCTCTCTCTCTCTCTCTCTCTCTCTCTCTCTCTCTCTCTCACACACACACATATATTTATGTGTGTGTTAACACTGAAAACATATGCATTAAAATGTCAATTCTTAACATCCAATTTATAATACATATAAACCATACATAATACATACGGTACACACAACAAATATACATTTATCCTAATCCTACCGTAATACGATATCAAAGACATTATTACTATTATAATTATTATTGTTGTTATTACTAACTAAGCTACAACCCTTCTCATGCAGCAGACTAAAATGTACTGCATTTGTTGTTTGAGAGTATGTATGTATATATACATATGGAAACACAAACATACGCATACTTATACATTTACATACATACATACATACATATATATATATATATATATATACATACATATACATACATACATACATACATACATACATACATTATATATATATATATATATATATGATAAATCACTTGTGACATCAAATATTTTAAGGCACGACTTTTCTAGTTTTCTGTATTTTTTCTTGTCTATAGAAAAGAAGTTCTTAAGCATTTAATGAAAATTGTCTACGAGGAAATATATATATATATATATATATAACGTCCTGCGTCAATAGCGAAGTCGTACTCTGCAACAAAAAGAGGCAAATCGGCTTACAACACAACCCACAGAGGTCTTCCTTCAATAAACTACGGCTTCGCCATTGGTGGAACGACAAATTGAAAGCTAACGAAATGAGGAAATGATTTCAATAACGTTGGCGGAAAAGAAAATATTTTTACTATTTTATAATTTTTTTTTCAATTGTTGTTCTTTAAGTTATTCAATTTGTTTTCTTTAATATCCTATAATATACATCTAACAGAAATGATTATTATTCTTATTTCATTCATAATAACTATCTCTACATACACCTTGCACTATGATTGTCAATAGGCTATGATTAAAACAACACAAAACATCTATGTATACAACAATAATAACAACAATAATACCTTTATTGCAAAATTGTTTCATTGACAAAAACATGTTTATGAAGTCATCCGATTAATCTTTTCAAGGCCGCATTGTTCCGGTCCCCGAGAGATCATATTATGATGTCGTAAAAGCTCACTAATGCAACACCTGCTCGCATTAGTCATGCCAAAGAAGCGAGCAATGATTAGGTGTTATTTGAAAAGGGGGAAAAAAAGGATAACACAACTAAGGCTTCAGCGTCGATGACATGTGTTAAAAACTCACGTGGAACAAGAAGTCGGGTAAACAAAGAGGTTCTGTGTGAGTCACTAGAACCTTACTACACAGGACGACATTTAGTAACCAAGATGTGTTTTTGAAATACTCTATTTCAAATGATTATTATTTCTCCTCTCGTTTATTTATTTCCTTATTTCCTTTCCTCAAAGTCTTATTTTTGTCTGTTAGAGCCCCTGGGCTTAAAGCATCTTGCTTTTCCAACTAGGGTTGTAGCTTAGCTATTTAGAATAATAATAATAATAATAATAATAATAATAATAATAATAATAATAATAATAATAATAATAATAATAATAATCGGGTAGTTGAATCGGTAGAACTTCAAAAATTCTAACTTGCAGCAAATGTGTTTATGTTGACAAGGCTGACAGAAGCCTCTTTTTGTAGTTTATATATGAAAGATCTGTTTGAATGTTTTTCCTGTTCTTATAAAATCTTATTTTAACTATTCATTACTTCTCATATAGTTTATCTATTTCCTTATTTCCTTTCCACACTGGAGTATTTTTCCCTGTTGGAGCCCTTGGGCTTATAGCATCCTGCTTTTCCAACTAAGATTGCATCTTAGCGAATAATAATAATAATAATAATAATAATAATAATAATAATAATAATAATGTATTTAAGCCTTTCAACGATTGTATGGATTACAAAAAGTCATTGAAAGAAAGGAACGATCAATCTCAGATGTTTTATTTACAAAGAGTTGCAACAATTATCTGTGTAGACTTCCTCTACTTGCTTGTCGGCGACACTCCTACCTGATTTGGTCTCATGAAATAAAGAGGCCTGGGTAAACGTCATTAAAAAAAAAAAAAAAAAAAAAAAAAGCAGAGGTGCTCTTTTGGAATAAGAGCCAGGAAATACCACACACGAATACATTCTTTCTGCATTTAGTCAAATTCTATATCGTAATTCGGAAGGAATCTCAAATGCAGAGAAATGTAATAGAAATTGAACGAATCCCCAAAATATGTATATTTTCATCACTGCTCCGGGCATGGAAATAGCAACATCTTTTGTAGCTGGATTATTGAGAGAGAGAGAGAGAGAGAGAGAGAGAGAGAGAATTCTTGGAAGAAAAGCAACATGTGAAGAGAGGTTTTTCATTCATTTCTAGGAAAGGGGGGGGGGGGGGTTTAAGGGCACGAAAGACATGTAAACATGAATAGATCACGTGGAAATATTTCCATCAGGAATATTTGGTTAAAATTCCTTTATATATTTCAGTGATATTTCATCTTCGAGGAAAAACAAACTGTACATATTTTGTTCATATTTTGTTCTACTGTTATTGATGTTGTTATTACTGCTACTGCAACTAACAAAGTTGTACCCATAAATAATTGTCAAATAGATTTACTAATAACAGAATGGGGACGCTCTCATATATACAGTTTGTTTTTCCTCAAAGAAGAAATAATATTATAAAACAAAAACAAAAATAATGTCGATACGTGTCTTCCATAGGCCACCAATTTTTTTCACATATTTGTACATTCGAAGCAGCATATCCTCGTTATCAAGACAATGTCCAAGTTGCAACAAAGATAAATACATTTTAAAGGTTGCTCATGAAGGTGGGAGACTAAGGACAGTTCATATATAGACCAGGGAGGAACAGACACTGTCTAATGGTGAATCTTCAGGTAGATCTATGAGAACCCCCATTCCTCACCTTACAAGGACATGAAAGTAATGTACACTACGAATAAGGTTATGCTGAGAGCAAGGTGCAAAAACTCGACCCGTAGATTGCAAGTCTCTGAGTATATTTCAGGGAAATCAATCAAACGAACGGGCACGGGTAAAACATCGCTTCACAATTCAGTTGATTGATTGATTGATTTAAGGTTTTCAAGCATCCTGACATCGCACAATTCAGTTTCGTTAAATGTATCACAACTCTGAAACTTATGGATACTTAGTCAATTTTTACAATAAGTTTATAAATTCTATTCTTACAATCACTAACAGCATAAGTCTGAGGGAAAAAAAAAACAGTGATTGGATTCTTGTAGAAGTGTTGTAAAAGTTGTAGAGGCTAAGCAGTAAGTGTATGTGGAGTTGAAACTAGTGATTTTAGCCTTCTGAAAGCGTTATAACCATTGTAATGGGTGTCTGAGGAAAGAACTGTCAGTGATTTAAGTCTTCTGAAAGCGTTTTAAATGTTGTAAAATCCAACCACTGTTCTCTAGACTTGGATAGTGCCACAGCCTCTGTACCATGGTCTTTCACTGTCTTGGGTTAGAGTTTTCTTGACAAAGAGTACACTCAGACCCACTAATCTATCTGTTTCCTTATTTCCTTTCCTCAAGGGGCTATTTTTCTTGTTGGAGCCTTTGGGCTTATTGCATCCTGATTTCCTAACTAGGGTTGTAGCTTAGCTAGCAATAAAAGTAACAATAATAACATTCAGTTTCGTTCAATCGTTTAATCCAGTATAATAATTGGGAATAAAGGGAAGGGGTATGTGCCTTAACTTTATTTTTATCGTGTAAGCTTTGCACTTCTTGCTGTTGACGAAACTTTGCTTTTAAACATAAAATATCCAAACACAGGGAATTCACCCACCAAATACCTAACTTATTCCGGAGGCAAAAGTTTTGCTCCGCAAAAGTCTGCCAAGTCGGTGAAAATGAAAAGTTTATTCTCCAATGAGGTTCCTTGACAATGAACACAACTGCTCGCACATAAGTAGAATTACTTATTAACTAGTATTATGAAGTAGTATTAACCCTCTGTCTTATATGAATATAAAATCATGACAAAGACAATAGTGAGAAGTACTGGCTCTAAATCTAACATGCAATGTAAATTTGAGAGGCAAAGAACAGTAAGATGAGTAACCTTCCGTATATGTGCATCCATACACATGTATTCATATATAATTTATATACAGATATGTATATAGCCTACAGTACATACATACATACACACACACACACACACACACACACACACATATATATATATATATATATATATATATATATATATATATATATATATATATATATATATATATATATATATAAAACGACAACTATAGATAGATACTGAACATATAAAAAAAATCCGGAAAAAATGAAGAGGAAAATTATATTCTAATACTAAGAAAGCAATCTGAGAATAAACCTTCGCCACGGCAGCTTATAGGATAACGCAATAAAATAACACAAGTTACATTTTACACAATACCTACATCTAAATTAAGAGGAAGGAGAGAAAAAAAAAGAACGTGATAAATGGAGGGGAGGACTGTAGGAGGATAGGCGCATTAGAACCCTTTGGATTTCATCGAGGTCACCTGTAATTTCTGTAAAAGAGGGACTGCATGTAAGACAAAAGTGAGCATAAAGGGTTTAATCTAGATTCAAAGTGACAATTAAAGGTCGTTCATAAATGGCAGAGGCAAGGGTTGTTATAGCCTAATTGGTAACGCTCTTGCCTGGTGATCACCATTATTATTAATTGCTAGGCTACAACCCTAGATGGAAAAGCAGAATGCTATAAGCCCAGGGGCTCCAACAGGGAAAAATAGCCCAGTGAGGAAAAGAGACAAGGAAAAAATGAATATTTTAAGAATAAAATAAATTTCTCCTATGTAAATTATAGAAACTTCAACAAAACATGAGGAAGAGAAATTAGATAGAATAGTGTGCCCGAGAGTACCCTCAAGCAAGAGAACTTTAACCCAAGATAGTGGAAGACCATGGTACAGAGGCTATGGTACTACCCAAGACTAGAGAACAATGGTTTAATTTTGGGGTGTCCTCCTAGAAGAACTGCTTACCATAGCTAAAGGAAAGTAGCCACTGACCAATTACAGTGCAGTAGTTAACCCCTTTGGTGAAGAAGAATTGTTTGGTAATCTCAGTGTTGTCAGGTGTATGAGGACAGAGGAGAATATGTAAAGAATAGGCCAGACTATTCGGTGTGTGTGTAGGCAAAGGGAAAGTGAACCGTAACCAGAGAGAAGGATGCAATGTAGTACTGTCTGGCCAGTCAAAGGACCCCATAACTCTCTAGCGGTAGTATCTCAACGGGTGGCTGGTGCCCTGGCCAACCTGGGGTTCAAGCCCTGCTCAAGCCCGTTAGTTCCTTTGGTGCCTGCAACCTCACCATCTTTGCAAGCTAAGGGCGGGAAGTTTGGGGGAGCCTGTAGGTCTACATGCCGAGTCATCAGCAGCCAATGCCTGGCCCTTCCTGATCCTAGCTTGGGTGGAGAGGGGGCTTGGACGCTAATTATATGTTTATTATTATTATTATTATTATTATTATTATTATTATTATTATTATTATTATTATTATATACATTTATATATATATATATATATATATATATATATATATATATATATATATACATGGTCAGTCTCTAGGGCATTGTCCTGCTTGATAGGGCAATGTCACCACTTGCCTCTGCCATTCACGAGTGACATTTAAAACTTTTCAGCATGACATTGTCCTTCAGATCTACCATGTACACATATGGTCAGTGCCAAAATCGACTTCCACCCAAGATAGAACCAAAGAGGGGCAGCAGGTTATGAACGTTGATGACCAATAGGCCCTCCCCCCTCCAAACCCTCCATCCATAGCTAACAAGGACACTCAGGTTGCAGACACTAATCGAACTCGCGTCCAACAGATTGTGTAACTTGATTACCTTACGAATCAAATATTAGCGTTCAATGAGTTCAATGGACCATTTCAAGGAAATTTTCAAAATACTTGCAGTTAATTATCTTGTAATTCAATATCGCATATTTCATATCTTTTACATTAAGTAACCTAAAATAACTAATAAATATCTTTATAGTTCTTTCACTCACAATATATTCTGGAGATTTCTATGATTCAATTATTATAGTTATCTTTTAAGAAAATCTAGATAGAAAAACCATAGTCCTAAAACGATACATAACGATTAAATCTAGATAAAAATGAAATTCCTAATGGTTCCCGAACCAGATAGAATTCCAATTAGCTAACTACACGAAAGGAAATTAAATATTATGTAAAAGTGAATAACGAGGTGTTTTGGGGGACTTGAGCTCCTACAAACAAAATTGAATTAACCATAAAACCGAATTTCAACATTCCGGTAGAGTTGTTTTCACAGCCTATAAACAACAAGAAAAAAAATAGTCGATAAATGCCCAATTACAGGAGATAAAAGACCATTTACAGGAGATAAAGAACCATTTACATGTGATAAATGACCATTTACAAGAAATAAAAGACCTCTTCCAGGAAAAAAAGTCCATTTACAGAAGATAAATGCTCAATTACAGGAGATAGAAGACCATTAACAAGAAATGACAATTCACAGGAGATAAACGACCATTTACATGTGACAAAAGATCATTTACATGAGATAAATGACTATCTATATGTGATAAATGACCATCTACAGGGGATAAATGACCATTTACATGTGATAAACGACCATTTACAGGTGATAAATTACCATTTACATTTGATAAATGACCACTTAAAAGAAAGAAAGACCATTAACAGGAAATAAAAGTCCATTTACAAAAGATAAATGACCATTTACATGTGATAAATGACCATTTACAAGTAATAAAAAACCATTTACAGGAAGATAAATGACCATTAACAGGGAATGAATGACCATTTACAGGTGAAAAATGACCAGTTACAAGAAATGAAAGACCATTTGCAGGAGACAAATGTACAATTACAGGAAATAAAAGACCATCAGCAGGAGGTAAAAGACTATTTGCAAGAAATAAATGACCATTTACATGTGGTAAATGACCAGTTACAAGTAATTAATAGCCATTTATAGGAAATAAAAGACTATTGACAGGAGATAAATGCCAAATTATAGGAGATAATGACCATTTACAGGTGATAAATGACCATTTAAAAGAAATAAAAGACCATTTACAGGAGATGAATGACCAGTTACAAGTAATAAATAGACATTTACAGGAAAGAAAAGACTATTTACAGGAGATAAATGATCATTTACAGGTGATAAAAGCCAATTTACAGGTGATAAATGACCATTTACAGGTGATAAATGACCATTTACAGGAAATAAAAGACCATTTACAGGAGATAAATGATCATTAACAGGTGATAATAACCATTTACAGGTGATAAAACACCATTTACAGATGTAAAAGACCATTTACAGGATGTAAACTACCATTAACAGGATGTAAAAGACTATTTACAGTATATAAACTACCATTTACAGGATGTAAAAGACCATTTACAGGATGTAAAAGACCATTAACAGGTGATAAAAGGACATTTACAAGATGTAAAAGACCATTTACAGGATGTAAAAGACCATTTACAGGAGATAAATGATCGTTTACAGAAGATAAAAGACCATGTACAGAACCGATCAAATCATGGATTTGCATCAACAGGGCCGAATCTTACGAAATTATTCCCATACATCACCGTAAATGCATTTTCGCATGAACCGACTCGGGAGCATCTAACGCAATAAGTGGCACCCAAATTCCCATCAAATTAATCCCGGCTAACGACGGACCGTCCCGAGGAGGCAATATTTCATGAATGAATAAATCTACATCGGCAAATGCGGCAACTCATTAATCATAATGGCACTTCATCATGCGCCGTGTGCCTTCCCTCATGAAATGCATTCTCAGACAGTCATAAGTCAGTCCGCTTTGTTCATTTTCGCCAATCAATCATGGAGACGTGGCATTTCATTACCGAGGAGTAGACGTAAGGATGGACGGGGGAATTAATGCGATTATAATATTCGTTTCTATACAGAGGTATAATTTATGTATTAATTCACTTGAAAATTACATTTTATGTTTGAAATTCAGGTCATTTAAGCTTTCTTGAAATGTTTCAAATTAATTGTTCAATACTCCTTTTGTTCTATCCTGTTTTCCAATTAGGCTTGTAGCTTGACTAATAATAGTAGTAATAACAATAATAATAATAATAATAGTAATAGTAACAATAATAATAATAATAATAATAATAATAATAATAATAATAATAATGAAAATAATATAATTATAACAATAATAGTATTAAAAACAATAATAATAATAATAATAATAATAATAATAATAATAATAATAATAATAACTACAAATATAATAATAACAAGAACAATAATAATAATAATAATAATAATAATAATAACAACAACAACAATAATAATAATCCATGATATAAATCGTTTCATAATCTCATTAACTACAACAAAGTGTTAGACACAGAATTTGGAGTTAAATTCCATTGAGGATTTCTTACAGCGTCAAATATCCTTGCCTTTTGCAGTCAAATACTAGAACACGCTCCCAAGCGCTTGCACGTGTAATGGAATAACTTAAAAACTCCATGCTTCAGTACCTCCACTTTTCTGCCGTTCCATTTCTCAGTTGCGTTTATCAAATGTTGATTCATTTTAATCTGATCTGCATCGACATTAACACCCCCCTCTCTCTCTCTCTCTCTCTCTCTCTCTCTCTCTCTCTCTCTCTCTCTCTCTCTCTCTCTCTCTCTCTCATAAAAAGACTATTTTTTTCTATTGATATTTCTATAGAAAATATATACAGAAACTTTATGAATGACTGCATACTGAAGAAATTACTACTACTACTACTACTACTACTACTACTACTACTACTAATAATAATAATAATAATAATAATAATAATGATAATAACGTGAAATTGTATGAATGACTGCATACTGACGAAATTACTACTACTACTACTACTACTAATAATAATAATAATAATGATAATAACGTGAAATTGTATGAATGACTGCATACTGACGAAATTACTACTACTACTACTACTACTACTACTACTACTACTACTAATAATAATAATAATAATAATAACAACAACAACGTGCAAAAGATGGTTCAATCCTTTCTTCAGATATACAGTATATATTCTCTCTCTCTGTCTCTCTCTCTCTCTCTCTCTCTCTCTCTCTCTCTCTCTCTCTCTCTCTCTCTCTCTCTCTCTCTATTAACCTTGAACTTCCCCATCCAGATGGGCTAGTCCATTCCCTTCACCCCAATTTTCGACACGCCAACGTTACTGACTCGAACGCAGCAAAGAATGAATAAGAAATGACACCACTCCTAAACAAAGCAGCTTCATCTTTAATACCTAACGGTGTCGTCTGTCTAGTTTCAACTAGGGCACGGACGTAGAGTTTTGGATCAATTTCAACATATGTACCAAGAAGAGAAGTATTGCCATATATTTGTCAAGCCTCTCTGTTTATTCATCAGTGGGATTAAGTTACATGGAAAGCCTCAGTGGAAACTCCAGAGCAAAAAGCTAACGATGTAACTAAAAAA
>NC_090751.1:84448685-84456185 GCF_036898095.1 Palaemon carinicauda
TTGCAACCTTCATTCACTCTCTGACGTACATCTGCTTCCACTCCACCATTTGCTGCAATAACAGACCCCAAGTACTTAAACTGATCCACCTCCTCAAGTAACTCTCCATTCAACATGACATTCAACCTTGCACCACCTTCCCTTCTCGTACATCTCATAACCTTACTCTTACCCACATTAACTCTCAACTTCCTTCTCTCACACACCCTTCCAAATTCTGTTACTAGTCGGTCAAGCTTCTCTTCTGTGTCTGCTACCAGTACAGTATCATCCGCAAACAACAACTGATTTACCTCCCATTCATGATCATTCTCGTCTACCAGTTTTAATCCTCGTCCAAGCACTCGAGCATTCACCTCTCTCACCACTCCATCAACATACAAGTTAAACAACCACGGCGACATCACACATCCCTGTCTCAGCCCCACTCTCACCGGAAACCAATCGCTCACTTCATTTCCTATTCTAACACATGCTTTACTACCTTTGTAGAAACTTTTCACTGCTTGCAACAACCTTCCACCAACTCCATATAACCTCATCACATTCCACATTGCTTCCCTATCAACTCTATCATATGCTTTCTCCAGATCCATAAACGCAACATACACCTCCTTACCTTTTGCTAAATATTTCTCGCATATCTGCCTAACTGTAAAAATCTGATTCATACAACCGCTACCTCTTCTAAAACCCCCCTGTACTTCCCAGATTGCATTCTCTGTTTTATCCTTAATCCTATTAATCAGTACTCTACCATACACTTTTCCAACTACACTCAACAAACTAATACCTCTTGAATTACAACACTCATGCACATCTCCCTTACCCTTATATAGTGGTACAATACATGCACAGACCTAATCTACTGGTACCATTGACAACACAAAACACACATTAAACAATCTCACCAACCATTCAATTACAGTCACACCCCCTTCCTTCAACATCTCAGCTTTCACACCATCCATACCAGATGCTTTTCCTACTCTCGTTTCATCTAGTGCTCTCCTCACTTCCTCTATTGTAATCTCTCTCTCATTCTCATCTCCCATCACTGGCACCTCAACACCTGGAACAGCAATTATCTCTGCCTCCCTATCATCCTCAACATTCAGCAAACTTTCAAAATATTCCGCCCACCTTTTCCTTGCCTCCTCTCCTTTTAACAACCTTCCATTTCCATCTTTCACTGTCTCTTCAATTCTTGTGCCGGCCTTTCTTACTCTCTTCACTTCTTTCCAAAACTTCTTCTTATTCTCTTCATATGACTGACCCAGTCCCTGACCCCACCTCAGGTCAGCTGCCCTCTTTGCCTCACGTACCTTGCGCTTTACTTCCACCTTTTTCTCTCTATATTTTTCATACTTCTCTATACTATTACTCTGCAGCCATTCTTCAAAAGCCCTCTTTTTCTCTTCCACTTTTACCTTCACTCCTTCATTCCACCATTCACTGCCCTTCCTCATGCTGCCTCCAACAACCTTCTTGCCACATACATCACTTGCAATCCCAACAAAATTTTCTTTTGCTAACTTCCACTCCTCCTCTAAATTACCAGTTTCTCTTACTCTCACTTCGTCATATGCCATTTTCAACCTTTCCTGATATTTACTTTTACCCCAGGTTTTATTAGCTCTTCAACCCTCACTAGCTCCCTTTTACATCCACCTACTCTATTCCCCCACTCTTTTGCTACAACCAATTTTCCTTCCACCAAAAAATGATCAGACATACCGTTAGCCATACCCCTAAACACATGCACGTCTTTCAATCTTCCAAACATTCTTTTTGTTATCAACACATAATCCATTAATGCCCTTTCTACTACTCTTCCATTTGCCACTCTTACCCATGTATACTTATTTTTATCTTTCTTCTTAAAAAAGCTAGCACTTATTACCATCTCTTGTTCAACACACATATCTACCAGTCTCTCACCACTCTCATTTTCACCTGGTACGCCATACTTTCCAATGACACCTTCTACCTCTCCAGCACCCACTCTAGCATTTAAGTCACCCATAACAACTACATAATTCCTTCTACCCAGTCCTTCTACACACCTAGTTAATTCATTCCAAAACTCATTCCGCTCTTCTTCACTTTTCTCACTACCTGGCCCATACGCACTGACAAACGCCCAACATTCCCTACCCAACCTAACCCTTATATATATAAATTTATATATATATATATATATATATATATATATATACACAGAGAGAGAGAGAGAGAGAGAGAGAGAGAGAGAGAGAGAGAGAGAGAGAGAGAGAGAGAAACTCCATGTACGCAATATACAGAAACAGACATTCCGTGAAGACACAGATCTTGAGTTAAGGCTGGTTTAACCCTTCCACTTTCTGGTTTTCCAATTAGGGATGTAGCTTAGCTAGTAATAGTAATAGCAATAGAGTATGTCCTTCACGAAGTAACATAACAACAAATCAAATACTCATATGACATTTCGAATTACATAACCTGCTTGTTCCAGTGGGGGGGGGGAATTAATAATACAAGGTCTACTTTTAACAATAAAAATGGTACCCCCAAGTTAAAAGTACAATTCTTCTTAAACTACAACGTTGAAAAGTTGATCAATGGAAGGATACTGGATAAATATTTACAAAGAATATAATATAAAAATGAGCAAAATCTTCAATTTTTTACTTTCCCTAGTTTTCTCAATTTATACACAAATTTATAAAACTTATTACAAAACAGAATTAAAAGAAATAATACAAGAACGATATATTTCGTGAAGTAATGCTATATTTTACACAGAAAATAAATTTTCAATGTCATACCAAAAACAACTTATTTCAGAATAAACAGAAAAAAGCACAATCAAAAGTCAATTTACAAAGAAATCGAGTTTAAGTTTATCAGTAAAACCTAAAAATACGAAAGTGCAATCAAAATTTCATTTTCAACAAAAAAGTTAAAAACCAGCAAAAGTATTTAAAAAAAAAAAAAAAAAAAAAAAAAAAAAAAAAAAAAAAAAAAAAAAAAAAAAAATTACAACCATACCTGGAATAACAGCTGGACGCGGCATCCAACTCCGTGGCCTGGAATTCAGAAATATGTTTTATTAACGAGGAAGAGAAGAAGAGGTGGAAGATAAGGGAAGAAGCAGGACTAGAGAATGAAATGACGATTCATGGGGAGGAGGATACAAAGGAGGCTCAAAATACTACTACTGCTGTTTCATCACCAGACAATGATGGGGAGGAGGAGACATTATACGACCTCTTGGTGATAAAGATGGGAGAATAATGAGCTCATGGTGATAAAGATGAGGAAAATAATGATGAGCTCATGGTGATATAATTGGGGAAAATTATGAAGAGATTATGGCGATAAAAATTGGGAAAATCATGATGAACTCATGGTGATATAAATGGATAAAATGATGAACTAATGGTGATATAAATGGGGAAAATCATGATGAACTCATGCTGATATAAATGGGGGAAATCATGATGAACTCATGGTGATATAAATGGAGAAAACCATGATGAACACGTTGTTATATAAATGGGGAAAATCCTGATGGACTCATGATGATATAAATGGGAAAAATCATGATGGACTCATGGTGATATAAATGGGAAAAACCATGATGAACTTATATTGATATAAATGCGGAAAATCATGATGAGCTCGTGGTGTTATAATTGGGGAAAATCATGATGCTCTCATGGTTATATATAAATGGGAAAAATCATGATGAGCTCATGGTGATATAAATGGGGGAAATCATGATGAAGTCATGGTGATAAAAACGGGGAAAATCCTAATAAACTCATGGTCATATAAATAGGGAAAATCATGATGAACTCAAGGTGATATAAATGGGGAAAATCCTGATGGACTCATGGTGATATAAATGGGGGAAATTATGAAGAAGTCGTGGCGATATAAATGGGGAAAATCATGATGAACTTCTGGGGTTATAAATGCGGAAAATCATGATGAGCTCATGGTGATATAAATGGGGAAAATCATGAACTCATGGTGATATAAATGGAGAAAACCATGATGAACTCAGGGTGATATAAATGGGGAAAATCATGATGAACTCATGGTGACATAAATGGGGGAAATCATGATGAGCTCATGGTGATATAAATGGGGAAAATCATGATGAGCTCATGGTGATATAAATGGGGAAAATCATGAACTCATGGTGATATAAATGGAGAAAACCATGATGAACTCAAGGTGATATAAATGGAGAAAACCATGATGAACTCATGGTGACATAAATGGGGGAAATCATGATGAACTCATGGTGACATAAATGGGGGAAATCATGATGAACTCATGGTGATATAAATGGGGAAAATCATGATGGACTCATGGTGATATAAATGGGGAAAATCATGATGAACTCATGGTGATATAAATGGGGAAAATCATGATGAACTCATGGTGATATAAATGGGGAAAATCATGATGAACTCATGGTGATATGAATGGGGAAAATCATGATGAACTCATGGTGATATAAATGGGGGAAATCATGATGGAATCATGGTGATATAAATGGGGGAAATCAGGATGAGCTCGTGGTGTTATAATTAGGGAAAATCCTGATGAACTCATGGTGATATAAATGGGGAAAATCCTGATGAACTCATGGTGATATAAATGGGGGAAATCATGATGAACTCAAAGTGATATAATTGGGGAAAATCATGATGAGCTCATGGTGATATAAATAGGGAAAATCCTGATGAACTCAAGGTGATATAAATGGGGAAAATCATGATGAACTCATGGTGATATAAATGGGGGAAATCATGATGAACTCAAAGTGATATAATTGGGGAAAATCATGATGAGCTCATGGTGATATAAATAGGGAAAATCCTGATGAACTCAAGGTGATATAAATGGGGAAAATCATGATGGACTCATGGTGATATAAATGGGGGAAATTATGAAGAAGTCGTGGAGATATAAATGAAGAAAATCAAGATGAACTTATGGCGATATAAATGGGGAAAATCATGATTAACTTCTGGGGATATAAATTCGGAAAATCATGATGATATAAATGGGGAAAATCATGATGAGCTCATGGTGATATAAATGGGGAAAATTATGATGAAGCCATGGTGATATAAATGGAGAAAATCATGATGAACTCATGGTGATATAAATGGGGAAAATCATGATGGGCTCATGGTGATATAAATGGGGAAAATCATGACCTCATGGTGATATAAATGGGGAAAATCATGACCTCATGGTGATATAAATGGGGAAAATCATGATGGACTCATGGTGATATAAATGGGGAAACTGATGATGGACCCATGGTGATATAATTGGGGAAAACCATGATAGATTTATGGTGATATAAATGGGGAAAATCATGATGAACTCATGGTGATATAAATGGGGAAAACCATGATGGACTCATGGTGATATAAATGGGGAAACTCATGATGGACTCATAGTGATATAAATGGGGGAAATCATGATGAGCTCATGGTGATATAAATGAGGAAAACCATGATGGGCTCATGGTGATATAAATGGGGAAAATCATGATGGACTCATGGTGATATAAATAGGGAAACTCATGATGGACTCATGGTGATATAATTGGGGATAACCCTGATAGACTCATGGTGATATAAATGGGGAAACTCATGATGGACTCATAGTGATATAAATGGGGGAAATCATGATGAGGTCATGGTAATATAAATGGGGAAACTCATGATGGACTCAAGGTGATATAAATGGGGAAAATCATCATGAGCTCATGGTGATATAAATGAGGAAAACCATGATGGGCTCATGGTGATATAAATGGGGAAAATCATGATGGACTCATGGTGATATAAATAGGGAAACACATGATGGACTCATGGTGATATAATTGGGGATAACCCTGATAGACTCATGGTGATATAAATGGGGAAACTCATGATGGACTCATAGTGATATAAATGGGGGAAATCATGATGAGGTCATGGTAATATAAATGGGGAAACTCATGATGGACTCAAGGTGATATAAATGGGGAAAATCATCATGAGCTCATGGTGATATAAATGGGGAAAACCATGATGGGTTCATGGTGATATAAATGGGGAAAATCATGACCTCATGGTGATATAAATGGGGAAAATCATGATGGACTCATGGTGATATAAATGGGGAAACTCATGATGGACTCATGGTGATATAATTGGGGAAAACCATGATTAGACTCATGGTGATATAAATGGGGAAACCCATGATGAATTCATGGTAATATAAATAGAAAAAATCATGATGAACTCATGGTGATATAAATGGGGAAAATCATGATGGACTCAGGGTGATATAAATGGGGAAAATCATGATGAACTCGTGGTGATATAAATGGGGAAAACCATGATGGACTCATGGTGATATAAATGGGGAAACTCATGATGGACTCATAGTGATATAAATGGGGGAAATCATGATGAGCTCATGGTGATATAAATGGGGAAAATCATGATGGACTCAAGGTGATATAAATGGGGAAAATCATCATGAGCTCATGGTATTATAAATGAGGAAAACCATGATGAACTCAAGGTGATATATATGGGGAAAATCATGACCTCGTGGTGATATAAATGAGGAAAATCATGATGGACTCATGGTGATATAAATGGGGAAACTCATGATAGACTCATGGTGATATAAATGGAGAAAACCATGATGGAATCAAGGTGATATAAATAGAGAAAATCATTATGGACTCATGGTGATATAAATAGAGAAAACCATGATGGACTCATGGTGATATAAATGCGGACAATCATGATGAACTCATAGTGATATGAATGAGGAAAATCATGATGAACTCATGGTGATATGAATGGAGTAATCATGGTGAACTCATGGTGATATAAATTGGGAAACTCATGCTAAACTCATGGTGATATAAATGGGGAAAATCATGATGAACTCGTGGTGATATAAATGGGGAAAATCATGAGTGACTCACGGTGATATAAATGGGGAAAATCATGAGATTCACGGTGATATAAATGTGGAAAATCATGATGAGCTAATGGTGATAAAGATGGGACAAATAATGATGCGTTCATGGCGATATAGATTAGAATAATAATGACGAGCTCATTGTGATAAAGATTGGGAAAATAATGATGACCTCATGGTGATATAAATAAGGAAATCATGATAAATTCATGGTGATATAGATTAGGAAAATTATTATGGGCTCATGGTAATAAATGTGGGGGAAATAATGACGAACTCAATGGTGATAAAGATGAGGAAAATAATGATCAGCTCATCGTGATAAAGATGGGGAAATAATGATGAGCTCATGGTGATAAACATGGGGAAAATAATTATGAGGTAATGGTGATAAATATGGGGAAATAATAATAAGCCCATGGTGATAAAGGTGAGGAAAATAATGACCTCATGGTGATAAAGATGGGGTAAATAATGATGAGGTCAGGTGATAAATAAGGGGGA
>NC_090751.1:84466185-84474440 GCF_036898095.1 Palaemon carinicauda
TATATATATATATATATATATATATAGAGAGAGAGAGAGAGAGAGAGAGAGAGGAGAGAGAGAGAGAGAGAGAGAGAGAGAGAGAGAGAGAGAGAGAGAGAGAGAGAGAGAGCGCTTTTTCTTAGAAATTCATTTTGAAAAGCCAAACATGACTTCACAACAATATACACAAACATCCTCTCATATATATATATATATATATATAGTATATATATATATATATATATATATGTGTATGTATACTGTACATATATATATATATATATATATATATATATATATATAATATATATATATATATGTGTGTGTATATATATATATATACATACATATATATATATATATATATATATATATATATATATATATATATATATGCAAATTATTCTTTTCTCTATTCAACTGTCAAGTTTAATTTATCGATAAATTTAGCTTGACTTTTTTTTTTTAAATTGGTATTAACGGACAATGTTGCAATATATACATATACCTAGTTTCAATTTATATTGATATTGCAATGTTCATTATTTCTATTTCTAACGAATCCGTTTTAATAATGTTTACAACTGAATTTTTATCTAATGTACTCCAAAGGAATGTGTTGTCACCTATGTTGTTTATCCTCCTCGTGCATTTTGTAATGCGTAGGACAGTCAAGAGATGGTGGAGAAGGACTGGACTGGATTGGTGATAGGAATTTAGACGTAGAGTATGCTGATGACGCTGTCCTTGTTAGCAAAATACAACGGGATTTACAATGCTTGCTTACCAGAATGTATGAAATATCACACAAGGTTGGGCTGAAGATGAATAGTAGTAAGACAGAGATGATGATACTGGAGTATGCAATGGAAGATGAAATATCATTGCAAGGAGAAAGGATTAATGAGGTAGAATCATTTAACTATTTAGGAACCATGATCTCCTATACAAGGTCTTTAGAATTAGAGTTTAGTGTAAGATTGAAAAAAGTAAATCAGACAATGGCCATGTTAAGTAAAATTTGGAAATCAAATCGCCTGAAATTACCTATAAAAATCGGACTATACATCAGTTTAGTAAGATCGGTGTTAATCATGGACATGAGATTACTCGAGTGCGATATGTGGATGAGATCATGATGAGGGGTAGATGGAGATAGTTTGGGTATACTCATCGCACTCCCCGAAGAGAAATTAGTTCACCAAACGTTCAGCTGGGCTCCACAAGGCACTAGTAAAGTTGGAAGACCCAGGCCTACATGGCTGAGGATTATGAAGCGCGAGGTCGGAGATGATGAGAGGAGAAGCATTGAATTAAAAGCTCAAGATAGAGACGACTGGCGAAATCTAACCGAGGCCCTTTGCGTCAATAGGCGTAGGAACAGATGATGATGATGATGATTTCTATATATTTTTTAGGATTGAAATTGGGAAGAATCTCCGAACGTTGACAAAGAAAGCGAAAAATGTCTGGTCTATCCGTTATCACCTTTATATATATATATATATATATATATATATATATATATATATATATATATATATATATATATATATATATATATATATATGCATATATATATATATATGCATATATATATATATATATATATACATACATATATATATATATATATATATATATATATATATATATATATATATATATACATATATATATATATATATATATATATATATATATGCATATATATATATATATATATATATATATATGCATATATAAATAATATATATATATATATATATATATATATATATATATATATATATATATATATATATATATACACACACACACACTAGTGTACGCGACCAATCAAAATATACGGCTATATATGTAGAAAGATATGCACACATGAAATCCTTGCTACCTCCATGCTGTTTCCTAACTACAATACGGAAGTTTAGTCAATTAGTGGGAGATTGTGCTAACCTAGTGATCCTCTCTGGGTAACCCCCCCCCCCCCCCCCCCCAACCTCTACCCGAGACTAGGGGAGAGACCGAGAAGTCATATGTTTGGCAATGCCGTTCGGCTTGATATGAAAAAAAAAAAAAAAAAAATATATATATATATATATATATATATATATATATATATATATATATATATATATATATATATGAGACACTTGCTCTTTATTACATAGGGGAGATATTTATAAACATGAAACTTTGAGAAAAGGAATAAAGACCCAATCGGTCCAATAATAAATTATGTAAAACAGCAATATAGAGATCATGAAAACCAAGAGTCATTTACTTACATCCTATCTTACGATTCTCGACTGACCCTACGGATAATGTTCAAAGGTCGCTCATGAATGGCAAAGGCGTGAGACAGTGACACTGCGTTATAGAGCAGAACAGCGCCCTAGAGAATGACCATATATGCATATGATCAGCGCCCAAGCTCCCACTCCACCCAAGCTAGGACCAAGGAGGGCCAGGCGGTGGCTGCTGATGACTCAGCAAATAGACCTATAAGCTCCCCCAAAACCTCCATCCTTATCTCACAAGAATGGTGAGGTTGCAACGACCAAAGAAACTAGCGAGTTTGAGCGTTACTCAAACCCCAGTCTGGCGTTCACCAGTCAAGGATGTTGCCATATCGGCCACCACAGTCACCTCTCTCTCTCTCTCTCTCTCTCTCTCTCTCTCTCTCTCTCTCTCTCTCTCTCTCTCTCTCTCTCTCTCTCTCTCATATAAGTCCTTTTATAATAAAAAGAAAATTAAATGAACACTGCAGTACTAGAGAGTACATACAGTCAACTTTGATTTACTTTTCTCCATTTCAGACAACGTGATTAAAAAGTCTCTTTCAGACCCCGAATCATGTGTGTATATATATATATATATATATATATATATATATATATATATATATATATATATATATATATATATATATATTATCTATATATATATCTATACATATATATATATATGTATATATATATATATATATATATATATATATATATATATAATATATATATATGTATAGATATATATATATATATATATATATATATATATTATATATATATATATCTATACATATACATATATATATATCTATACACATATATATATATATATATATATATATATATATATATATATATATATATATATATATATATGTATGTATATATATATATATATATATATATATATATATATATATATATATATATATATATATATATATATATATATATATATATATATGATCCTCACACAGCACCTTTTCTTCAGATGTCAAATGTAAACTCTTTAATATTGAACTGAATCGTATTGACATTTTATTATTATTTTTATTATCATTACTTGCTAAGCTACAACCCTAGTTTTAAAAGCAGGATGCTATAGGCCCGGAGGCCGCAACAGGGAAAATAGCCCAGGGAGGAAAGGAAACAAAGGAAAAGAAAATATTTTAGGAACAACAACAACATAAAAAGAAATATTTCCTATATAAACTATTAAATCTTTTACAAAACAAGAGGAAGAGAAATTAAATTGAATAGTGTGCCTGAGTGTACCCTCAAGCAAGAGAACTCTAAACCAAGACAGTGGAAGACCATGGTACAGAGGTTATGGCACTACCCAAAACAAGTGAACAATGGTTTGATTTTGGAGTGTCCTTCTAGAAGAGCTGCTTACCATAGATAAAGAGTCTCTTCTACCTCTACCCAGGAGGAAAGCAGCCGCTGAACAAATACAATGCAGTAGTTAACCCCTGGAGAGAAGAAGAACCGTTTGGTAATCTCAGTGTAGTCAGGTGCATGAGGACAGAGGAGAATATGCAAAGAATATGCCCGACTATTCGGGGTATGTGTAGGCAAAGAGAAAATGAACCGTAGCTAGAGAGGAGCCAATATATTTCTGTCTGGCCAGTCAAAGGACCCCAAAACGCTCTAGCGTTAATATCTCAACGGGTGGCTGGTGCCCTGTCCAACTTACGACCTGTTTGTAATAAAAGATGGCAAATGTTTTGAAACCTTTGCCTACACGGGTAGGTTACAGGATGCCTCCACAATATACACAGAAACCCTATTATCACTTTATAGTCAATCAAAAATGAATTTTTTTAAACTAACCAATTTTGGTGCATCATTACCTCCGCCATCAAAGTTGGAAAGTGGTTATGTTTTCGCCCCTGTCTGTGTGTTTGTTTGTGAACAGATTCCTGACAACAATTTTAATCGTAGAGTAGTGAAACTTGCAGGGATTAAGTGATGAAAAAAGTTGGAAATTAAAATTTTTTGGAAGGTCAAGGTCAAAGTCAAGGTCAAGGAAAATGTTCAATTCACGCGATCATCATTGTCACAGAGACTTCAAACTTTGTTGATATTTGAGTGTATGAAAATTCACGCAAACTGATACAAGTTAAGGTCTAAGGTCAAGGTCAAACTAAAGGTTGAGAAATAAGCTGCTGCGGCGGAGGTCTGCGCTCTGCTAAGTGCCACTCTAGTTTTCAAGAAACAATATTCAACTGGTCCAGGTGGATTGAAGACACCCTTATCAATTCTCATTTGTCAAATCCTCATTATAAATGAAACCGATTAAGCACAACAAACAAAGGCACTAACAAGCTATAAGCCTCAATGACGTTTGCAGTTAAAAATGAGACCAAAGTCGAAGGGAACATTTGCATACAGACGTTAGCATGAAATGGATTCTGATAGTGGTGTTGACCCTTGTCTTAAAACGATACAATTCATCATCATCATCATCTCCCACGCCTATTGACACCTCGGTTAGATTTCGGCAGTCATCTCTATCTTGGACTTTTATCAATACTTTTCTATTCATAATCCTCTGCTTCACGCTTCATAGTCCTCAGCCATGTAGGTCTGGGTCTTCCAAATCTTCTAGTGCCTTGTGGAGCCTAGTTGAGAGTTTGATGACCTAATCTCTCTTGGGGACAGCAAAGAGCATGCCCAAACCATCGCCATCTACCATCAACATGATCTCATCCACATATGGCACTCAAGTAACCTCTGCTATTGTTTCATTTCTATTCCTTTCCCGCCATTTAACTCCCAATAGTCTTCTGAGGGATTTGTTCTCAAATCTACAAAATCTGTTGGATACAAACTCAAGAAAAATCCATGCTTTTAAAAAAGAATTCTCTAATTTTCTTAAATACTTCTAAGTGAAACAAAATCATTGAAAAGGCCCAATTCTGACAATTAATTCTAAGACAATGCAACAAATATATTTAACATCCAAAGGATGGATTAAAACTTAATTGTCCAATAAGTCGGAGAACATTAGTCCAAGATCGTCTTATACATATTTTAGTTAACAACAATGATGAATACCTTCTACGTTAAATAAGGCATTAGCTTTCCAAAAACTTCCTCATAATAAAAACATCATCCAGTAAAAACGTTATAAGCCTAAAGTGAACAAAGCAAGGGAGGATCTTCTGCTTCTAGGGAGCTATTTTCACCCTTACTTTATAACTTAATCTTGGGTTTTAAAAGGATGTTTCTTTGTTTGCTACAAAACTCTGGACTTATTATTATTATTATTAGCAAAGCTAAAACCATAGTTGGAAAAGCAGGATGAAATAAGCCTAAGGGCTACGTGAGGGAAAATAGTCTAGTGAGGAAAGGAAAGAGAAACATTGCATAGTGTGCCTGAATGTATCCTCACGCACGAGATCTTTACCCAGACAGTGGAAGACCATGGTAGAGAGGCTATGATACTACCCAAGACTAGAGAACAATGGTTTGATTTTGTAGTGTCCTCTCAGAAGAGCTGCTTACCATATCTAATGAGTCTCTTCTACCCTTACCAAGAGGAAAGTAGCCAGTAAACAATTATAGTAGTTAGTCTCTTGAGTGAATTACAAGTGTATGGTGATCTCAGTGTTGCCAGGAGTATGAGGACAGAGGAGAATATGGAAAGGATAGGCCAGACTATTCGGTTTATGTTTAGGCAAAAGAAAAGTGAGCTGTAACCAGAGACGGATCCAACACAGTACTATCTGGCCAGTCAGACAGTTGTAGTATCTCAAAGGGTGGTTGGTGCCTTGGCTTATCTACAAACTATTAATACAGAAAAATTAGCAATGCTGCTTCATTAATAGCAAAAATAAGTACCCCGCCTATTTCATCCGATGAAAATTATCTATGCAAACCAGATATATAACATAGTCGGACTCATCTTGAGAGAGAGAGAGAGAGAGAGAGAGAGAGAGAGAGAGAGAGAGAGAGAGAGAGAGAGAGAGAGAGAGAAAATACTTTCAACCTCATTCCTCCGAGTTATTACGGCTATCTCACTCTCTTGAAAAGTTTCAGAGACCAATTAAAGTCTCTTTAATTGAAAAGCTAATGAACGCATTCCAACTTCAAGGATCGTGCTTGCAATGATGACTTGGAGTGAGTATAAGTATAGGCTTGAGAGAACAGAGATGAGAATGATCAGTTCGAATATGGGAAAATCACTGCTTAAAGGATTAGAAAATGATGAAATAAGAAAAATGGCAGGTGTAGTAAAATTTATAGAGATGATAAGAGTGTCATGACTGAGATGGTGTGGGTATGTGTTGAGTATGGATGGTGAGGAGAGAGTCAGAGGGCTTGATAAGAACCTATTAGGGGGAGAAAATCAAGAGAGAGGCAGAGAATTAGATGGCGAGATAAGGTGAAGGATGATATGGAGAGAAGAGGTTTGGTGGACGAGGATGCCTGATAGAAGGTATTGGAGAGGGCGCATCAGGCAACCGACCCCTAAATGTAGGGATAACGGTGGGGAAGAAGAGTAGGTAAATCAGTAAATGAAATAAATACTCGAATGAAATAAAATGCTTTTAAACTACACATATTTTTTTCAGATGTATTGCTAAAAATTATTGGCAATTTAAATGCCTCTTCTTCATCTGCTCTCTCTCTCTCTCTCTCTCTCTCTCTCTCTCTCTCTCTCTCTCTCTCTCTCTCTCTCTCTCTCTCTCTCATATATATATATATATATATATATATATATATATATATATATATATATACATATATATAATATATATATTATATATATATATATAGATCATATAAATATATATATAAATATATATTTTTATATATATATATATATATATATATATATATATATATATATATATATATATATATATATATATATATATATATATATATGTATGTATGCGATAAATATTGCACATTTAGTCGTGTTTTTCATATTCAAATGTCATATTTTTTACTACCTTAATATCTGAATTCTCTCTTATACCTCGGGATCAGAGACCCAAAGGGGAATCAACTCAAAGATAACAGCTTCTGGCCGGCCAGGGAATCGAACCCTAATCAAGGAAACTGGTACGACAGTGATATACTATGTCACTGTCTTACTAGATATTAAGGTAGTAAACCATATGGCTTATTTGAGAGAAAAAAATATAAACATATATATATATATATATATATATATATATATATATATATATATATATATATATATATATATATATATACTGTATATATATATATATATATGCACACACACAATGTATATATATACATATACATATACACTGTATATATACAGTATATATATACATATACTGTATATATATATATATATATATATATATATATATATATATATATATATATACAGTATATATATATATATATATATATATATATATATATATATATACAGTATATATATATATATATATATATATATATATATATATATATATATATATATATATATATATTAGTGTGCTACTGTTATAAGCACACATTGAGTATATGTTGTTTGAGATGTTAAGTCTTGAAATAAAGTTCATCTTTGTAACTTAAAAATGGTTTATTCTCTAAAAACAACAGTGTTAAACATCTCCATCACAGGAGTGTAGCTGGTTTGGTCGGATGACCAATTCAGGTGAAGTATAGATATGAACTGCCTAAATTATCGATATCACAGATATCATATGCTTAGTTGTCTCAGCATTTAAACACAATACGTAAACTTTACATTCGTCTCTCGGAAGACACCTGCATCCGGTGACGACACAATCTTTCACAGGTATGCATTTGTGTTGACGTTTCAGAAAAATGTTACATTGCCGAGGGATGCAAAGTACATCCTGTTATGATTTTATATGACTACAGCAAATCTCACGCTAGCATCTTCATCCACAATGACATATTACGTCATGTGTTTTAAACATGTAATAATTAACTATTTCATTTATTACATATATAGGCGTATAT
>NC_090751.1:84474463-84476963 GCF_036898095.1 Palaemon carinicauda
GACAGGAAAAGGGCGAGAGCTGGTTGACCTCATGGAGAGAAGGAAGATTGAAGTGCTGTGTGTGCAGGAGACCAGGTGGAAGGGAAATAGGGCAGGAGAACTAGCTGAAGGTTGTAAATTTTATTACAGTGGAGCAAATATGGAAGGAAGAAATTGTGAAGGAAAAATATTATCGAAAGATTTGAAGGAAAGTTTGATTGGGGTGAATAGGAAAAAGGACAGAACTGCGAGTTTAAAGCTGGGACTGGAAGCAACACTAGTCAATGTGGTCTGTGCCTATGCCCCGCAAACTGGATGTACAGAGGAGAAGGATACATTCTGGGAGGAGATGGACCAGGGGAAGGGTAATTATAGGAGCAGATCTGAATGGCCACTTGGGAATTAGTAGGGAAGGGATAGAGAGAGTGCATGGAGGTTGGGGTGAGGGTGAGATAAATGATGGGAGAGAAAGAGTGATTGATTTTGCAGTGACTTTTGACCTAGCAATGAACAACTTCTTTGAGAAAAAGATTAATCACTTTTGGAGCGGTATTTCATAAAAAAAAAAAAATCCGCTAAGGGCCTCGATTAGACTTCACCAGTCAACTCTATCTTGAGCTTATAAACCAATAGTTCTCTTTTCATCATCTCCTACTTCACGCTTCATAGTCCTCAGCCATGTAGGCCTGGTGAACTAATCGCTCCTGTGGAGTGCGGAGAGCCTGCCAAAACTATCTCCATCTACCCCTCACCATCAGGCGACCGATTTTTTTTACCCTACTGTTATTATCTTTTAAGGGTTGGTGACCGTAATATCACTCCATAACATCAATATATCCGTTTTTAAAACGTTAAATGCCTGGGAACATTTATTCCAGAATTTTTACCGTTTTTTACGGAAAATTTAAACAGAGTAGCGTGATAATCAAAAGAATATACATAATGAAAATTGCATTTGAAAACTTAATATATTTTCTGTATAGCATCTATTGTTATATGATAGGATGAAGAAATAGTTTCCTATGTTTTTTTATAATGAAGGCATTATGATAAGAACGATTAAGAGTTTCTAAAACTGTTTCTTATGTTCTCTCTGGCTGTTGGTACTAAGTTAGATTGATGAACATGATTTCATGCATAATCAAATACGTATTGTATATTCATACATAGTTATATTCCTTTTAGCTAAGGTAATCAAATTAAAATGCGATTATTAAAGGAGAGAGAGAGAGAGAGAGAGAGAGAGAGAGAGAGAGAGAGAGAGAGAGAGAGAGAGAGAGAGAGAGAGAGAGAGAGAAATAATAGATAAAATGGTATGCATTTACTTGCCAGTATATTTCAATTGATTTTAAAAAAAAGTATTCTACCCATGTCTATAATAATTTATATTCATATATGATGCGAATTAAGAGATTAAACCCTGTAACCCCTGGATTATCAGATTTTTGGGTGGATCAAATGACGAAAATTTATTCAAATAAATAACAGAAAGCAGTCCAATGTAGGCTATACTCAGAGAGAGAGAGAGAGAGAGAGAAAAAGAGAGAGAGAGAGAGAGAGAGAGAGAGAGAGAGAGAGAGAGAGAGAGAGAGAGATGCATGACACACCTTAAGAAGTTATATAAACAGCTGACCAGCCTGTCTTCCTATAAGAATAAAAACTGTCCATAAAAGGGCTCACAATAGGAAAACCCCCCGGCGAAGCCTGTATTTTTCATAACAGGTTTAAACACCCAGAGGCGTACGGGACCTAATATATAGACAAAGAGCATCCACTCTACAGCTACACAATACAGACGACGGCACCTGTGCTAGAAACCAAGAAGATTCTCTGCGGATACGAAGATGCTGTGCGCCAGAAGTTCAAGAACATCCTTCCTGATCGCTGTCATCTTAGTGGTGGTAAGGGGAGAGAGAGAGAGAGAGAGAGAGAGAGAGAGAGAGAGAGAGAGAGAGATCACTGTCATCTTAGTGGTGGTAAGAAGAGAGAGAGAGAAGTACATTCCTAATTAGCACAAATTTACAATCAGTTCAAACACGTTTCATGTTTCTTTGACAGATTATTTTAAGGAATAGAATTTTTTTCCCCAAGACAATATATCAAAACACATATAATTCACAAGGTGTACCTAACGCTTTAATTCGAATTACGTAATCACACTTCATTTACAATCTATCAATAATTTTGATCAGCATACACGTAGCAAATACATAACGATCCGCAGAGTGATTTCTTTGGTTAGTCCATACATACATACACACATACATAAATACATACATACATACATGCATACACATTATTATTATTATTATTACTTGCTAAGCTACCACCCTTGTTGGAAAAGCAGGATGTTATAAGCCATGGGCTCCAACAGGGAAAATAGCCCAGTGAGTAAAGGAAACAAGGAAAAATAAAATATTTCAAGAACAGTAACATTAAAATATAAATAAAAATTTAAAAAAACTTTAACAAAACAAGCGTTAGAGACATGTTAGAATAGCGCCCGAGTATACCCTCAAGC
>NC_090751.1:84481963-84489463 GCF_036898095.1 Palaemon carinicauda
GAGGGCCATAGCAAAGAGACAATACTTATAGGGGATCAATCAGGTGCAGACCACTAAATGTGGCATCCAATATGGAGCAGTAATCCTAAAAAAAAGTCAGATACTTAACGAGGTGTGCGAGCTAAAATCCTCAGGAATTTTTTTTTTAAAGCAATTTCTACTAGAGGCACACTCCTCACTGCACGCCTGGTTCCCTGATTAATCACAAGCCAAAAGTTTCTCACCTGCGAGAGGAGGTTGTAATGGCCATTAACTGTTCAACGTGTAGTGTCTACGTTAGTTACTAAAGCCCTGTCCACACGATCGAGCATGCCCGACGGGCAAACAGTGATACCAGACCACAGTAAGTAGTGAAAATGAGGGTTGATGACGTCTGAAGTGGTAAAACCACAGGCAGGGATCTGGCAACCAATATTGTTGCCAGATCTCTGCTGTGGATTTCCCGTTTCTGGCGTCATCAATCTCATTCTCACTACCTACTGTGGTCTGGTATCACTGTTTGCCCGTCGGGCACGCTCGATCGTGTGGACAGGGCTTAAGATAGCACCAAACTTGGCAGGAGCTGAAATAATACAAGAGTCAAAAGACAAAACTACGTTAGACTTAACTCCCTAAGGATGAAATGCCGAAACGTGAAAAACAGCAAAGTACAAAGTACAAAATTAGGGTTGTAGTGGCTTGTTGGTAACGTCCTTGTTGGTGAGGAAGCAGATGTTTTTAATCCTTTACTCAAGAAGACTGGATGAGTACCACAAAAACTCGTTAGTCCTTTTAGTGTCTGCAACCTCACCATCATAGTGAGCGAAGGATCGAGGTTTGGGATGAGCCTATAGATCTATCTGCCGAGTCATCAGGAGCTATTGCCTGGCCCACTTTGGTCCTAGCTTGGATGGAGAGGGAGCTTGATCGCTGATCATATGTGTATATATATGATCAGTCTCTGATCATTGTCATGCTTGCTAGGGCAATGTCACTGTCCCTTGCCTCTGCCTTTCATGAGCGGAACTAATCCCGAATGCACAAAAAAATATATTGAAAAAGTAAAGGCAGAACTCTCCTCCGGAAAATGTAATAAATAAAGCTATATCCATCTTCCATATGAAAACATCTGAAGATGTAGGCGCTGATCTTTTAATAGCCGAGTTGAGATAGAAAGAGACGCTAAGCATAGTGCAGTACTACATTAGATCCTTCTCTCTGGTTACGGTTCATTTTCCCTTTGCTTACACATACACCGAATATTCTGGCCTATTCTTTACATATTCTCCTCTGTCCTCATACATCTGACAACACTGAGATTACCAAACAATTCTTCTTCACCCAAGGGGTTACTGTACTGCAATTATTCAGTGGCCACTTTCCTTTTGATAAGGGTAGAAGAGACTCTTTAGCTATGGTAAGCAGCTCTTCTAGGAGAAGGCCACACCAAAATCAAACCATTGTTCTCTAGTCTTGGGTAGTGCCATAGCCTCTGCACCATGGTCTTCCACTGTCTTGGGTTAGAGTTCTCTTGCTTGAGGGTACATTCGGGCATACTACTCTAGCTAATTTCTCTTCCTCTTGTTTCGTTAAAGTTTACATAGTTTATATAAGAGATATTTATTTTAATGATGTTACTCTTCTAGGAGTATTTTATTTTTCACTTTTTCCTTTCTTCACTGGGCCATTTTCCTTGTTGGAGACCCTGGGCTTACAGCATCCTGCTTTTCCAGCTAGGGTTGTAGCTTAGCAAGTAATAATAATAATAATAATTATGCTGTTCATTTCCCTTGTTCGTTTCTATTGCCTTTAATAACGTTATTCATTAGTCAGTTTTCTGTTCTCCTATCAAAGATATATATATTTAATGAAGACAGATCAGGGACGATTAGTTATTTTAATATATCTTCAATGAAGACGGATCCGAAACTTGGTTTTCTGTTATCGTATTGATTAGAATATCTGTAATGAAGACAGTTAAGAATCCTTAAAGACTCAATAGAGACTTGAACGATGACGCCCTTGACAGACAGACATAGACAGGGCACAAACGATCAAGGCTCACCTTCGTTTCGTATTTACAGTTTCAGCGGAGGCCCTGATGATGGCAACCAGTGCTTTGCCGACTACCAGTGTTTGGGATCCAACAAGTGCTGTCTGGTGAGGACCCATACTACCACCCGAAGACTGTGCGTGCCTCCTCTATAATAATTCAAGAGGTTGAACATGATGTGAAGCGCACACAGTGTCTCCATCTATGAGCTCATAAGTCAACTTATCACTTTAAAAGTTTGTATGAGGAGATCATGGTGAAATTCATGACTAAGTGTGAAGTAACTTTACATGAATTAAATAAATCAATAAAATCATAATATCTTTCATTTATCATAAATTCAAATAAAATATTTGTAATATTTGACAAGATTTCACCCCACAGTATAAATTACTGCAAATAATCCAAATAACCATATTTACACATTGAAATTTGCCTCTGATTATACATCCACCACTCTGCATGTATATAAATGAGAACTCTTGTGATTTTCAAACACCAAACTTACCATTTTAAAAAATATGTATTAGTAAGAAATATTGCATGTAATGTTAAGATGCAGTTTGTATTTATCAAAGAAATTATAATTGCGTAGATACAAAACTATCTAGGTGTAAATTTTAACCCATACCAAGTATATATATTTGCAAGAAGTACAAAGTAGGTAAATTTGCGATAAAACTTATATTCATATATGCATAAAAATCATATGCATATGTACTTACAATAAAACTAACTGTACCCATGCAAATTTATCATAAAAACTACTTATAACGCATACACATTTATCATAAAATATTTATGCATTTATATTGTATTACAAAAACTACGTGCAATAAATTTGGAATTTATATATAAAAAAAATAATGCATATTTGTTTTCAGTCGTATCATAAAAGCTATTCAAAGAAAAGCACTAGAAAAGCACTCAGAGAGTAAACCTCCACCACGACAGCTTATATTGGTCAGCCATTTGCTCAACCTTGACCTTTGACCTAGGACTTTCAAAATCGAATCGCTTTCACATTTCAACATAATTAATTCCGGTGAGTAAAATTGTGGCCAGGAAGTTATTCACAAACAAACAAACGGACAAACAGGGTGAAAGCATAACCTACTCTATGAGTAAAATTGTGACCTGCACACGGCAGCTATTTCTCGACTTAACCTTAACCTTTGACCTAGGACTTTCAAAATCGAATCACTTCCACGTCACAACATAACAATTAATTCCTGAAAGTATCACTATTCCATGAGTAAAATTGTGGCCAGGAAGTTGTTCACAAACAAACAAACTGACAAACGAACAAACAGGGGCGAAAACATAACCTCCTCCCAACTTCCTTGGCGATGGTAAAACGAGAAGACTGTGGTAGAAAGGAAATATAATGCTACCAATTCCCTTTGAAAAAGAGACCGGATAAATTCTGCCACTACTTCCTGGTTGTAGCTCCAGGCACTACTAACCTTTCACATTGGAAAAAAAAAGAAAAAAAAAAGGAAAGCGTACTTTTATCATCATATCTCGTAAGTCAGCGCTCAAAGAAGCTGAAAATATCCAGGAAAGAGTCCAGCACTATGTATAAAACCTATCTGTTTTCTTGAGATTGCAATAAATATGATTTTATTCCAGAAGAAGATGGATGTGGCAGAAATGAGAATGTTGAGATGGATGTGTGGGGTGACAAGAAGAGATGAGATACAGAATGAGGTAATTAGGGCTACCACAGGAGTTAGAAAACTATCAGATAAGATCCAAGAAAGTAGACTGAGGTGGTATGGTCATGTCATGAGAAGAGATGAACAGTATATAGGGAGGAGAGTGATGGAAACGGAGGTACAAGGAACGAGAAGGAGAGGGAGACCAAAGCGAAGGTGGGTGGACTGTATCAGGGATGACCTTTGATCAAAGGGATTAACCGGTGATGAGACAAAGAAGAAGAAGAAGAAGAAGATCATTTTCTTCCGTCAAATGGAATCAGGAGTGGGGCTTGCTAAAACTTTGATCAGACTGTCTTCACATTGAGGTGGGCATCCTCCCCGCACCTACCATTCTCTCTCTCTCTCTCTCTCTCTCTCTCTCTCTCTCTCTCTCTCTCTCTCTCTCTCTCTCTCTCTCTCTCTCTCTCTGTATGTGTGTGTGTGTGTCAGTGTTTGTGTGTATGTGAATGTTTGTATACGAGTATTTGAGTGTGTGTGTGTGTGTGTGTGTGTATGTGTGTGTGACTGTTTGTGTATGTATGAGAGTGTATGTCTAAGTTTATGTATGCACGTTTTTCTCTGTGTGTATGTTTTGCATGAGTTTATGAATGCAATTATTTGTGTGTTTGTGCGTTGAGTTTATGTATGCAATTATTTGTGTGTGTTTGTGCGTTGAGTTTATGTATGCAAATGTGTGTTTGTGCGTTGAGTTTATGTATGCAATTATTTGTATATGTGAGTGTTTGTGGGTGTGTTTGTGCGTTTCGGTTTATGTATGTAATTATATGCAATCATTTGTGTGTGTTTTTGTGCGTTAAGTTTATATATGCAATTATTTATATAAGCGAGAGTTTGTATGTGTGTTTGTGCGTTTGAGTTTATCTGCTAGTGTGCTTATGACTGTAATTAAGTGCTATTATTGTGTAGGACATGAAGGGAAAAAATGCCATCCATAAGAATGCATAAAATATAATTATATAAATTATCAACAGAGATTAATCTTGCAATTCGAGAACTGACAGAATTCCTTTAGGCTGACGAAATCTGAAAAATCATACCCTCCACGATCTGACCCTATTTTTAATACTCGATACTTTTAGGTCAAATAAAGTTATAAAATATATAAATAATATAATTTACTTCATTATCACATCAAATTAAATAGGAATATCAAAACGTTGTTAATACTAAGGTTTCATTGGACGAGAATGTCTTTAGACAAAATTAACTTTAGTCGAAATTGTTTTAGACCAAAGTTCCCTATCTTCCCCCCCCCCACACACACACACTAACTATATATATATATATATATATATATATATATATATATATATATATATATATATATATATACATATATATATACTGTATGTGTATAGTATGTGCGCATATAGATATATACACACACACACACACACATATATATATATATATATATATATATATATATATATATATATATACATATACTGTATGTGTATAGTATGTGCACACACACACACACACACACACACACACACACACACACACATATATATATATATATATATATATATATATATATATATATATATATATATATATATATATATATACATATATATATATATATATATATATATATATTTATATATATATATATATATATATATATATATATATATATACTGTATGTGTATAGTATGTGCGCATATATATATATATATATATATATATATATATATATATATACATATATATATATATATATATACATATATATATATATATATACTGTATGTGTATAGTATGTGCGCATATATATATATATATATATATATATATATATATATATATATATATATATATATATATATATATATATATATATTACTATACACATACAGTGTATATATATATATATATATATATATGTATATATATATATATATATATATATATATATATATATATATATATATATATATATGTGTGTGTGTGTGTGTGTGTGTGTGTGGGTGTCTGTGTGTGTGTGAGATAGCACTAAACATCAAAAGAAAACAACAAATAGATGATAAAACACTCGATGAAAAGGTGAAAACCCCAATATTCCTTTCCCCAAACAACCAATGTATCAAAATCATCAAACGATGATTCTCCCACACATCAATTCAACAAATCTTTACATGTAATAATTTTGCAAGTTCCTTTCCTTGCCATTCTTTTTCTTCAAAGTTTTTACTCGCCGCCTGCATTCCGTTGCAAGCACCTCAAAGCGACATAAAATCACGTTCAGAGGATCCTGGGCAGGATGTGCCAAGTCCTGAAGTGCATCCTGGCTACGGAGGAGATCTGGACCCATATTCCTAGCGTCTCTCATTGCGGAACTCGTATCGATAAAAAGGTTTTTTTTTTTTTTTTTTTTTTTTTTTCACTCGTGCCAAAGTGCCAAGATGATTAAAAAAAATATATCCAAGTGAATATAGATTTTTTTTTACACATACGTTATGTATACATGTATGTTCATATATACATGCAAGAATATTTTATAAGTTGATTTTATATTCGCTAAAAAGGACTAACCAAAAAAAAATATAAAATTCATAAACCCATAAAAATCATGACGGGAAAAAAGAAACCATAAAAATGAACACCCATTTTACGAAAAAAAAAAAATAAGGAAACGAAACCCTAATCATCATAACCAGGATGTGCTGACAGATACATAAAAAAAAAAGGACAAACAGGAGTACCGGATTCTCGGCCGACTTTTAAGAGTTTCGTTGCCACCGAAGGGGGGCGCAAAAGGGAAATTCTTGGGCTCCGAAAATGTGTGAACGCATGCCACTGGGATCCCCTCGAGGTTCGTGCGGGGAGGATTAGTATAAAAGAGCTTACATAAATACCCAGAATTATTCTCGCACCAAACGCCATCGAGAAAGTAGCCAAGACAACATGAATCACTCGAGCTGCTTTACGTGTCTCACTCTTCTTCTTCTTCTTCTTCTTATGGTAAGGAATCAATGTTCGTTTTAATGTATGCTATTGCAATACCAGCTAAGCAAACACACATGTATGTGTGCAAACACGCAAACACATTATATATATATATATATATATATATATATATATATATATATATATATATATATATATATATATATATATATATATATATATATATATATATATATATATATATATATATATATATATATATATATATATATATATATATATATATATATATATATATATATATATATATATATATATATATATATATATATATATACACTGTATATATGAAACAGACCTCAGACATGTCCTTCCACCTACGTCTGTTTATGGTCTTTCTATGCCAGTTTATTCCTCAAACTGTCTTAGTTCGTCAATCAACAGTCTTCTCTTCCTTCCCCTGTATCTTTTGCAATCTCCAGGAACCCATTCTTTTATTCTTAACGTCCATCTCTTGTCGGTCGTTCTTATTATATGCCCTGCCCACGTCCATTTCATTTCATACATGTTAGAAAATCATCTACTTTAGTTTGCTTTCGTATCCATATTGCTCTTTTTAGGTCTATTAGTGTTTTTCCAATCATTATTCTTTCCATAGCTCTTTGAGCTGTAACTAGCTTATGTTCTAAGGCTTTGGCTTTAGTAAGACTCCAAGTTTCTGATGCATAAGTTAATACTGGTAGGACCATTTGATTAAATACATATCTTTTTATAGAAGTGGCATTTTACTCTTTATAATCTCATTTTGTTTACTAAATGATCTCCATCTCA
>NC_090751.1:84494463-84501963 GCF_036898095.1 Palaemon carinicauda
TCAATGTTATTTGCTGCTGTAATTCAAAGTATTATAAGATAATATAATATTACTGTTTCGCTTTATTTATTCCCACTGCTTAATCTAATAAAAGAATATTTTTGGCGGAAATGACAAGCAATAGAGAAAGCCGAGAAAAACTAATGAAAACTAGAAAAGCACCCTGATTGCAGACCTCCGCCACGGCCGCTTACTTCTTGTGACAACCATGTGCGAACTTCGGGTTAAAGTTAGGGTTGATTCGGTCGACCTATTGCTCAACCTTGACCTTAACCTTTAACCTAGGACTTACAAAATTGAATCACTTCCATGTCTCAACATAACAATTAATCCCTGAAAGTTTCATTACTCTATGAGTAAAATTGTGGCCAGGAAGTTGTTAAACACAAACAGGGGGGAAAACATAACCTCCTTCCAACTGGCGGAGGTAATCAACACACCAAGTATCAACAAACAAACGAAATTCAGTAAGAGTAATTACTCGGCTTGAATCACATGATGAATCTAATTGTGATTGCTTGGTTCTCAACATCCAATCTAGAAATGATTATGAGCGCAGATCCAGTTCCAGTCAACATAATGTCAAAGTTACCACGAACACGCACACCATGTTTTCGTTGATTTAAAAACTACACTGTTAATAAATATAGTATATATATATATATATATATATATATATATATATATATATATATATATATATATATATATATATATATGTGTGTGTGTGTGTGTGTGTGTGTGTGTGTGTAAGTGCCAGTGTATATGTTAATTAATAAAAGTTTATAGTATATACTTATACTGATAAGTACTCGTGTATATATAAGGCTCACCAAACCATCCAAAGGAGGAAGGGAAGAAGGAATGCCAAAGACATAACACTAACCTACGCTCTCAGTTATTGCTAGGTAAAGAAGAGAAGCAGAAACATTGGAGCTGAAAGATGGAACAAGCCTTTTGATGTAGAAAAGGACTCGGGGGTAGTTAGAAAATCAATATGGCTTGTTCTACGAATAAAGTTGGAATTACACTAGGCTTTTATATCGCCAGCAGTGAGCCGTTGCTCACCAAAATGTTGCTAGAGATATTGGCTTCCCGACTGGACGGGAAGCAGCTTGCATAAACCGCGAGCATGACGTCAGATGTAAACACATAAGATGGCAGCTGCAAATAGGACGTGGTCTTGCTTGGCAATTTTGAGTCCAACAAGCCTCAAGATATAATAAAACTGAGCTTTGTTCAACCTGTGGAAGTTGTAGAATTCTTCGATGCACGTATTATACTGATAATACTTATTACTGCAACAGTTAAAAAATTTCTGACCGCCATCTCATCAGCTCATAGGTTTCGTTTAAAACTTTTTCCTGGTTGCTCCTCGAACCACGAGATCGTAGTGCGACGCTACAACACTATTGCTCGCTATCATCCATTGGAGGCTGTCCAAAACCTTGAGCAAGAAATGACTAGGGTGATTCCATGAATAACAGAGAAATGTCAATTTAGCATATAAGGGCGTTTCCTTTTCTCTTTATATTCGAAAATTTGGGTTTCAACAGTTTTGACCCTTTGGGTGCAGTGTTTTATCTAAAGTATCCTACTGCAGATACAGGGACATCCCAGGGACTTGAATTCATAAATAATTTTATATCTTATGATGTCTGCCTTTTGTTCTTGTAGCTAAAGAATACACCAATCTTGAGTAGATTGGTTGGAATTAATTTGATTTTCAGACAACTGAATCCATGTTCAATTATTTGTCAGAGTTTGGTTGGAAACTTATCTGGAAAGGAATAGTGACAAACATATTTTACTTCAAGGCATTATAAGAGGGCACCGGATTACAGAAATGTTGTGACTGCAGCCTGTTAATAATTGTGCAAACTATATGTTCAGGATACGAGTTTTATGATTTTTTTTTTTTTTATGAAAAACCGCCTCTCATGAAATAAAAGACCACCTTGAAGAATAACGAACATCCATAAAAACCAAAGTGTATAAGCCGTTCAGTTTAAAATAATTAAAACGTCAACTATAGACATTGATACATGTCCCCTGCATGTTTATTTTCGATACACAGATATATTAAATTAACCATTGTAAGAAAGGTAAAGAATTGTTTTCTATTCTACTGTGAGCTTCATATTTTGGTGTTGATTATTAATAGGGTTTAGAAACACCTCTTTTTGCCATAATTGTTTGAATAACACAAGTGTGTCATCGACAACTAGTCTACAATAGACAGGTTTACAAGTCTAGGGACAACAAACTAAGAATTTTCTTCTGAAGAAGACATAAACATATTTGCAAACACATGTTACAACACATGGCAACTCCATCGACCTGCGAAAAGATTCGACCATTTAAAACAGACATTGAATTTTGCACCGCAAGATCGAGAAAGGTCTTAAAAAAAGTAAAAAAAAAAATAATGTGGTCGTCATAAACATTCTTTTCTAAAATAATGTTGATGGTTTTATTTTGAGGTATATCTGTGAAAAGAAATTGGTTGCAAGCTAAACCATTGAGTAATAGAACAAGATACTTTGAAAAAAAAAAAAAAAAAAAAAAAGGCCTCCTGTTATGTGCTGACATAACGGGTTGAATAGTAAATCCTTCCTTGTATATCTTAGGAGTCATTTTTTTTTCAATTTTCCCCCAAAAAATCTGTTAAATCTGGTCTCCTCTTTTAAATGTCCAGGAAATTTAGTTCTCAGTCTGACAAATTTGTTGTCTACTAGAATGTTAGTCATCTTATCCATATAGTCTCGTTTATTACGCAGTGCAACATCTTTCCCTTTATCTTGTCTACATATAACCAAACTCTTTCGTTTGACTAATTTTCGTACGATATTAAAATCCTCTTTCTTAAAGAAAGGAGTCCAAGACACTTTTAACTTATCATGAGTCTTATCTAAGAGAAGAAATAGCTTATATTGTACAGTAAACCACTCAATCACTGAGAAAATTTAAACCCTCGAGTCTTGGACATGCGGTAATTTCTATAATAAAATTATTTTTTCATGTTGTAATTGAACATTAGAGACATAATGATTTAAAAATTCATAAAAAAAGAACTTAATTTTAATATGCAAGTTTCTTCGTAAATTTCAACGAATTCTTTTGACAGCTACAAACTGAATTATAATCATCAAAGCTTTATTCGATACGTCTCACATTAAACTATCGCCCTTTTAGATGTGTTATCCGGTCACTGATGAATGCCTTTATATATCTTCCCATGGAATAGTTTTATTTATGTATGTATGTATATATATATATATATATATATATATATATATATATATATATATATATATATATATATATATATTATATATATATATGTATATATACACATATATATGTATATATATATATTTGTATACATACATACATATATATATATATATATATATATATATATATATATATATATGTATATGTATAAGTCATTTAGTAGCTTCTATAAAGCAAGTGAATTGTATATATATATATATATATATATATATATATATATATATATATATATATATATATATATATATATATATATATATATATAATTCACTAGCTTTATAGAAGCTACAAAACAACTAATTTGAGAGGGAATTAGATTAATGGAAAAAAAACGAATTACGAACATCCTCACTGCCATCCTTATCATCACCTTCCACATAATGAAATTAGACCTTGTACACAAATACAAGATCTAATTTTGCTTTTCAGTGACAGGACCCTTCGGCCATAACGAAGGTGGCAAAGAAAAGCAGATTAAAAACGAACTTAATTATTTGAGTATTATCCAGCGGAATCGGGACCATCCAACTAGGGTCTACCTGGAATATAGAATACATTATGAAATAAGATTATAACTAGCACAGCCTTCGGGTCTCGTTAATGACTACGCCTTCACTGTTGAAATTGAAAAATGCAGAAGGAAGCAATGACTAAAAATTAAAATTTGCCGGATAATCTCATAATCTCAGCTATATATTATAAAGCAAGTGTATGAGTATGTGTATCTATCTATATCTATATTTATATCTATTCATATATGTATGTATGTATATATATATATATATATATATATATATATATATATATATATATATATATATATACATATATATATATATATATATATATATATATATATATATATATATATATACATACATATATATATGTATATATATATATATATATATATATATATATATATGTATATATATATATATATATATATATATATATATATATATATATATATATATATATATATATATGTTCACGCTCGTTGGTAAAACGTTCAAGTACCAAGTTCCTCATCGTCCGTCGGGTAGTGAGGAGAAGAGTAGTCATATCCTGGTGAGAGGGATTGTATTTAGAAAACGGGTAGGGGGTGGAAAGGGTTGAATCTGCGTGTGTGCATATCTATCTTATCTAAATATTTAGCCGTAATTTTTAACAGGTCGCGTACACTAGTGTTTCATAATTACTACAAGAAATACAAGAACAAGAACTATTTTGAATAGATCATAATGAATGTTAAATCAGCGCAATGCTTGAAAAACAACCATCGAATAAGAAAAATTAGTAGTGAAGTAATTCATATGGCGTACCAAGATTTAGCAATAAATGAAAAAAGGTCCACGTAAGAAGAAAATAAATTGCCCATCCCTTCCAGTTCCACTAGAGTCGACTGATAATTTATTCTGTTTTCTCTTTAGGAATAAAGTAAAGAAACAAACAAATGCTCAGTAGAGAACAACTCGTCGGTTCCATCTGACCTGTCTTGAGTGAGGTTGCAATTATCGAGTTCTTTCGAAGTTCGGAGAAAATCAATACATTGCGAAAGTTTCCACTAAAGATGTAGACGTCCACTTTGAGAAACACACCCACATGAATAGAGAGTAGAAGTAAAGTATTATACAAATAATTATGTTTAAAGGCCACTCATGTATGGCACAGGTAAGGACTGTGACAATGCCCTTGATTCCTAGAGAGGTCATATATCCCTATGATCAGTGTCCAAGCACCGTCTACACCCAAGCAAGGGACTGAGAAGGCCATTTGATGGCTGTTCACGACTCAGCAAGTCGATCTATAGGCTCCCCAAAGGATGGTGAGGTTGCAGACGCAACAAGAAACTATCGACTTTGAGCGGGACTCAATATCCCATCCAGCAGAACGCCGGGCAAGGATGTTTCCAATAGGGTACCATAACCCTAGTTTTTGACAAGGAGAAAAATACCTCTCTAACGCGTGAAATAAGCAGCACAGTCGGCGATGAAAGCCTCCTGATTCTTAGGAGGTTTCATCTGCGTTTCCTCAAATATCGGAGACGACGACTTCCACCGGAGAGTCACGCCTTCCAAATGTATCGTGTTATCCCTGTTCATGACATATCCGATCTGTGAACCTCAGAGTGAGGCTTTGCTTTTCTTCTTCTTCATCTTCTCCACTTGCGATCCGATCCCTCTTCCTCCTCGGTTCAATAACAACTGATGGATTGTGGCAAAATCTTAGCTCATCTTTCCTTTAAAGGACGCTCATGAATGACAGAGGCAAGGTAAAGTGACAATGCCCTCTCAAGCAGGACAATGCCCTCGAGACTGACCATATATACTATGATCAGCGCTCAAGCTACGAACAAGCTGGGCCAGGCAATGGCTGATGATGTCTCACCAGATAGACCAATATGCTCCCTCAAAGCCCTCATCCTTAGCTCACAAGGATGGTGAGGTTGCAGACTCTAAAGGAACTAACGAGTTTGAGCGGGACTCGAACGGCAGTCTGGCAATCAGCAGGCAGAGACGTTGCCAATAAGGCCACCACAACCCTCAAATAAATACTTCAGAAAACACAAGACAAGATACTGGCCTAATCTTAGTTATTTAAACTAAAATGTTCTATTTGTTCTCCCCTTTCCTACGGCCTCCCTTAATCTAGCAGTCTTCCACTGCTATTTCCTCTTAGTATATCCTAGTCTGTCTTTCTCTATTCTCTATTCTAAGGGTTGTGGTAGCCTGGTGGTAGCGTTCTTGCCTGGTGATTGCCTGAATGAGGAGAGTCCCGCTCAAACTCGTTAGTTTCTTTGGTCGCCGCAATCTGACCATCCTTGTGAGATAAGGATGGGAGGTTTGGGGGAGCCTATAGGTCTATCTGCTGAGTCATCAGCAGCCATTGCCTGGCCCTCCTTGGTCCCAGCTTTGGTGGAGAGGGGGCTTGGGCGCTGATCATGTATATATGGTTAGTCTCTAGGGCATTGTCCTGCTTGATAGGGCAATATCACTGTCCCTTGCCTCTGCCATTCACGCCTTTAAACCTTTAAACCGAAGACCTCTATTTGTTTCTCTTGATTGTTACCTGGTCAGCAATCACAGCTTTTTTACAACCTTGCATCACACTTTTCCCTTTGGCGCTCGTATTTCCAATTAATTCCAACGAAGATCAGCTGCATAGTCTCAAGGAGAATTATTTTACAAGCAATCACGCAAAAACTTTCAGAATAATACATCCAAAACTGGAAAAACGGAGGGGGATTGAAATGCAGAATTCTATGTGTTGGTTACATTAAAAGAGGATCAAATCAGGACTAATAATAATACGGGAAAATAAAATGGACAAATGTAACAAGAGAAACAACTAAAAGCAGGTTAAAATAATATACGATAAAAGAAAATAATATAAAACAATGACATCAATAATTGAAATAAGAGGTATGTATATCTTGACAAAATCATTTAGTATTTAACATAAAAAATAAAAATAAAAAATAAGCATTTTCCGGAAAATACATATCATATTTGCTTGCTTCAATATTTATTTAGTGAAATCTTCATCTTATACCTAATACATTTACATCTATTGGAAACGGTCCAGTCTCGCAATCTATTGGACGCGAGTTCGAGCCCCGCTCAAGCGCGATATAGTGTCTGTAACCTCACCGTTCTTGTGAGCTGGCGATGGGTGTTTTAGGGGTCATCAGTAGCCATTGCCTGGACTTAATTGTTCCTAGCTTGGGTGGAGAGGGGGGCTAATCATATGTATGTGTATACAGTACTCAATTTGGTCTAATGAGGCGCATTTGCGCTAACTCTCAAGGGTGCCCTTTTAGCTCGGAAATGTTTCCTATTAGCTGATTGGTTAGAATTATTTTGTCGAACCAATCAGCGATTGGGAAACTTTTCCGAGCTAAAAGGGCACCCCTCCGAATGCAACCCATTAAAAATAATTGAGTATAGTTGGTCTTAACAGCATTGTCCTTCCTCTGCCGCTCGTAAGGGACAGTAATATCAAGGCTGTTCGTAAATATTGAAGAGATAAGTCAAAGCCATTTTGTGTGCATTTAATTATTGCATTATTTTAACAACATAAAAAGAGTGTCATTATATCCATTTCTTATTAACAGGAAATTTAATAAACCCCGTTTTAATTTATATCCATCAAAAAGCGTGATCCTTTACTAGATACATCATCCTTTTTGCTAAACAAATT
>NC_090751.1:84509463-84514463 GCF_036898095.1 Palaemon carinicauda
TCTTGCTGATAATGAATGATGAGGTAACTAGTTCGGTATAATAAAACGTCTAAATAATTAAGAAATAAGTACATATTACATTTAAGGATCTTATGATGTTCACCCGACCTTTATTATGAAAACTACCGTACAAAATCCAACCGCACGTAGTTATAAACCTATATTCACCGAGCAACAATAAGGACAGATACGTCGTAAATGATAATCTTCAACCATAAAATCTTACCTGTTTAAATTCAAGCAACTATTACAATTAGAATCTGAAGAAAGTCAACAGTCCTTCGCATTACCTGAAACGAAAAAGAAAAAGTACTGTTCAGAACGTTCGTTCATCGACTCTAGCAGAGACCCAAACCTTCTTCGTTGTGTGTTACATGTGAAATACAAACATTAACACATAAGGCAGTCAGAAATTATCTTTCAATCTATGAAACCATCTTAGCTTACAATGGACCCTAAATATGCATTAGAATTTCTGTAAAATTTAGTGAGATTCCATTAGATTCATTATAACAAAGAGTAGCCATTTTTTCTACAAATGAATTGGTTTTTCAACCAACTCAATCGATCGAAGAAATTCAAAATGAAACTAATAAACAGATATGAAATAAAAATAACCTAAGACTAATTTATCGACGCATCATGCTTTAAAATTAAAAGATAAATCCAAAATAAAAGAGAAACAGACAGAAAAAAAAATTAAAACATTAACTAACTTGGAATTACCACTGCAGAGCAGTGTAATATTCTAAAAATGTCTCGTTTAAACTTTGGTGGAATGTAATTATCTGTTACTTAATCCTTCTGTAAAAACACTTTCACGGAATACAACAATTACTTGACCATTTTAATTAGACTTTCTCCACTCGTTTACAGAATGGAACAACCCTCTATTGAAGGTCAGATGATGTAGTCTTTTATTCTGTTTGAAATACCTAAGATCAGAACTTGGTAAATTTTCTCGAATTATTTATTTGGAACCTGAAAAGAGGATCTGAGACCGGATTTGCATTATATTGTAACAGTGGAATTATTTTGTTAACAGTTTTTCTTTCTAATGAAATGTTTCTTATTGGTACATTAATAAGTACAGTATCAATACTATTTCTTATGATCACTTTAAACCACAGCAACAAATGCAACAATTATAATAAATAAATAAATAAGAAAATAAATTATTAAATAAAAATAGCAATGCTAAATTCCAAAACGACCAAACGTTACATTATGCAAATATTCGCAGAGAACACCTGCAAAACTTACTTATAATCCTTACATAGTTGACAACATAAGTAGGAGTAATCTGCTGTTGGGTTTTTTTTTTTTTTTAAACAAACCATAGTCTGTGGCCCCATACCTTTCTGTAGGTCTTGCCCCATACAAAAGACAGAATAAGAACAACTAAAACCTCTACCATCACCATCAGATTATTATGATTATTATTAGCTTGGCTAATAATAATAAAGATGCTATAAGCCCAAGGGCTCCAATAGGGAAAAATAGCCCAGTGAGGAAAGGAAATAAGGAAATAAATAAATGATGAGAATAAATTAACAATATATAATTCTAAAAACAGTAACAGCTTCAAAACAGATATGTCCTATATAAACTATTAACAACGTCAAAACCAGATATGTCATATTTAAACTATAAAAAGACTCATGTCAGCCTGGTCAACATAAAACATTTGCTCCAACTTTGAACTTTTGAAGTTCCACTGATTCAACTGCCCGAAGGAATGTCCTATCGAGTGTAGGTCTGACATCAGTACCAAAAATGCTGTTGTTTATTTCAAATGTTTGAAAAAAAGGGGGTGTTACAATCAGGTCCGGTAAATATTTGATTAAAGTCAACTACATTTCAATCCCTTTTCTCCAAATCTGGTACATTACGAGCAAAGCTAGGAGCTAAATAACAAAAATTATTTTTTTTTTGTTCCAGATAAAAAAGAAATACAATTAAAAATTTGTACCATAAAAAGACATTCTTGTTTTTGTTACCGATACATAACAAAACTCGGTGTAATAAACAGGGTTTTTTTTTTCTGACGGCTCAACAAAACTATAAATATAATTAGCATTTTTTCCTTCCACTCTGAAAACAATAGACTGATTTGAAAAGTATTCACGTTCCTGCTTCCCCACAATGGTGGCTGAAGACCTCTATACCATCACCAGATGAAACCGTTTCCAATTTTTCAACGATTACCGTCGAAACTAAAGGTTAAAGGTATGTGTCTAGTTTCAGTTCCAGTTTTATCAGAATAGATGCTTACCAGAACGTCAGCTGTACAAGCCAAACCCCTCACTGTGATGCCCAACCACAGCTTGAACTCACAGTACCATGCAGGGATCGATCTGCTGCCATGCAAATGCTAGGCGAAAGCATTACCACTGTAGTAGCTAGGAAAATTTGGGGGAACATATTTCTGGATTCTCAAAACTCAAAAATAATTTCAGTGCAACATTTACTACGTCAGAGGCCGATTCTTCGCTGGTATCCCTCTCGTGATTTAGAAATTGTCATTACCTTTGTCTAATCCGGTCTGGATTTCTCATATTACTAATAATTGGTGGATTTAAACCGTTGCTTTATTATCTGAGCTTCAAAGAAGCTAATATAAAAAAAGGCCGTTTATGACTCTAAGATGTCGAACTTACTTATTTGATGAACATATCCTAAAACCTTTCAAGTGATATAATCGTTGTTGTGCAAGATTATGATTTACCACCCAAGCATAATCTCCGTTGAAAATGTCCATCTCATTCATTTAACTCCATCACTTTGTATATATTTTTAACCTTTCGGAAAGTCATTTTTTTTTTTTTGGGAGGGGGAATAGTTGCATTTGAGAGAAATTGCTAAAAATATTATTTTATTTCTCAAGTACAAACATGTCTGCCATTTTCATGACCAGTCATCCCCTTCATTGTACGAAACAAAAGATGATGAGCTCTCTTTCGAATACCTGGAATCTTGTAATGTGTTTCATAGAAGCGGATTCCTCGACATAAAATTGTGGCCCATTGACGTTCAATGATTTATGATATTTTTCAGTCATTAATTGATCTCTTCAAAGTAATATCAGTTTCCCCATCATAATAATGTAGCAAATAACCTCAATCTTGCTAACCAATCCATCTTATTTCCTTTCTTCACTTAGCTATATTTCCCTGTTGGCGCCCCTGGGCTTATAGTATCCTGCTTTTCCAACTAGGGTTGTAGTTTAGCTAATGATAACAACAACAACAACAACAAGAGCAATTAAAGATATCTGACCTCCGCCAAACGTTAATGAAGTCGTCCATGGCTAAGAGCTATCTGTGGTGGAAATTTCGTTAAAATCTCTCAATTTGTTTTGACGCAATCTTTTCCACAGACTAACAGGCAAATAAATAATTAAATGGACTAGAATCCGGATCATCTCCCAAGTTTAATGGGGGTCGTCTAGGTGAAAATTTCTTCAAAATCCGTCGAGTAGTTTTGACATTATTTTTAAAATGACGAAAAATGCAAACTAGATCTAGAATCCGGATCTGGTTCATCTCCAAAATTTAATGGGGTCGTCCATGACCTAGGATCTACATGTGGAGAAAACTGTATCAAAATAAGTCGAGTAACTTTAACGTAATCCTGTCCAAAGACATATAAATAAACAAACAGACTAGATAACATAACCTCCTTGGTGGAGGTAATAACGTGCGTTATAAGAAAAATACATAACACGAATAAACTTCACATCTTGTTTTACGAAACCCCAACCCAAAACCCTTTATTCCTTTCCACCTAAAGAAATTCGCTATTTCCTTTATCGAATAGCAAAATGCTAAAGGCGCTTTGTACTGGTGAATTGAAATGGCCTCCACAAAGCCGAGAAGGGTGCGACTGACGTGGAAAACTATAAAGAAAAAGACGTCGGCGTATCCCGGCCATCTCTGAATCTTGCCATGAAATTAGTCTTCACTCATTTGCATAAAAGAGAGATTTTTCCCTCTTCCCAGCATCCAGCAGTCGAGAGGCGAGTGGCGACGTGACGAAATTTTTTTTCCTGGCATTCCAAGGAGGTCATTTAAATCTCAGGTCTCTGAAATAAAAATTCTCTCTCTCTCTCTCTCTCTCTCTCTCTCTCTCTCTCTCTCTCTCTCTCTCTCTCTCTCTCTCTCTCTCTCTCTCTCTCTCTCTCTCTCTCATTGAGGAGTCTAATTACAACTAAAAATTTATAAAGGGTAAATCTCTCTCTCTCTCTCTCTCTCTCGTCTCTCTCCTCTCTCTCTCTCTCTCTCTCTCTCTCATTGAGGAGTCTAATTACACTAAAAATTTATAAAGGGTAAAATCTCTCTCTCTCTCTCTCTCTCTCGTCTCTCTCTCTCTCTCTCTCTCTCTCTCTCTCTCTCTCTCTCTCTCTCATTGAGGAGTCTAACCACTAAAAATTTATAAAGGGTAAATCTCTCTCTCTCTCTCTCTCTCTCTCTCTCTCTCTCTCTCTCTCTCGTCTCTCTCTCTCTCTCTCTCCTCTCTCTCTCTCTCAAACACAGCCATACAAATAAGGCCTATTAGAAATTAAAGAATTGCACAATTTTCCAATAAATAACATCAGCAAGAGGAGTGGAAATCTAACTAAACGTTTACTTTATTTTGACAATATTGTAGCCTATGATAATATCCCTTTATTAAAGACATGGTGCTTATGGTTGTACAAGCTGCTGAGCGACGAAGTAGAAACAAATATTTCAATGTTTTATTTTCTATTCCAGTGATGAAACAGATATATTGTTTATAAAAAAATATTCACCTATTACAAGAGGTAATTTTCCTAGTTTTCCGAAGTTTTAAAAACTATATGGCTCATATCTGACCGAGATATAGCAGGCCCACTTTAATGTCTAGAAAGAAGAGCATATCTTAATATTTCAAATGGAATAGAAACTCCATTAAACTAAAACCAGATATTATATAATTTTGATATCTGAACTCAGATATTTTAGGCTTCAATGTATGTT
>NC_090751.1:84519463-84522503 GCF_036898095.1 Palaemon carinicauda
CCCCTAGCAGTCGTAGGGTACCTACTACGTTAAATACTGACGACGAACAAACCCCTCGGGTAGATCTCGGGGGAAAGGATCCACCACGGAGGGACCTGCGGAGTCCAGAGGATCCTAAACAAGTCCGGCAGGAGGCTGGGCAGACGGGCCCTGCCGCCCCCGAACGCTCATGGCCAACGCACCAAAAAACAGGGGCGATGAGGAACAGGATCAAGAGGAACACGTGGTCAAAGATGATAAGCGCTGTTGGCATAGCCACTTTGGCGGTTTTTGGGGGAGAGGGGTCCTCCGGTCTAATTTCACCAAAAAGAAAAAAAAAAAGAACTGATCGGAAGGAGTCACTTGTAAGTATTATGACCTTTGGAGTTTCCAATCACTGATACAAATCTTTATTTCTGTCTTTCATCACTATGTAAAACACCTGAAGAGTTTCAATGAGTCCACAAGTTAAATCACTCTCCGGTATTCTTCACAGAATCCTTGTTCACTTCTCCATCTCAGAGATCAAAATCATAATTATAGTCACTGTATATCTTCACAGAGAAGAGCTCTGACATTTTCGAAGAAATTCGTATTAATTCTATTTCCTGGAATTAAGAAAGATAAGTCTACCATGGATATCTCTGTAAACAAAAAAATGACAAACATAATTAGCTACCAATGAGGTGATGATAAAACATACGATTACAAATCTAATTACATCTCAATAACTGCTTATTTGATAGACAAATATCGATGAAGGATAAAAACAATACCTGAAATAAAAAGTCAATTACACGTAATTACATAAAAATGAATTTGCGTATTCATTACATGTATCTAAATATACAATGAGTAAAACTTTTATAATATTGCTACGCTGGTATATGCATGTATGTTTATGACATGTACGCAAAGGAATATTTTTAAAAATCTATAAATTGATATTCAAGTTTAAAAACATTATAGAATACAATAAACACTCGCGAGTATCACGACTCCGGGTGTGGTTAGAGAGAGAGAGAGAGAGAGAGAGAGAGAGAGAGAGAGGATCGAGAGAGAGAGAGAGAGAGGAGAGAGAGAGAGAGAGAGAGAGAGAAAGAATCGGCTGATTCAAAAGTAGTGTGCATTCGTTTTTTTTTTCATGTCTTGACTTGAGAGAGAGAGAGAGAGAGAGAGAGAGAGAGAGAGAGAGAGATGAGAGAGAGAGAAGAGAAAGAGAGAGAGAGAGAGAGAGAGAGAGCCATCCATCTGCCTGGAAGAAGCACTTGAAGTGCGAGTAATAGAACGGACTGAAAAGTGCGAATGGATAAGAAATTTTATTTTCAAGTAAACGTCACCACGAACCAATTCAATCTATAAATGATCAAATAAATTAACAATAGATTAAAAGAAACATTGAGAGTAAAAGCCAGAAAATAAAAAAAGTAGTCATTAAAATGTTATAACCTGTCAATACCAAAAGATATTGCAGATCTATAATAATCACAAGATGTTTCTACATAGTATCAATCTACCATCAAATTCTTAGTAGATCAAACATTTAATTTACTCATGATGATGATGATGATAAGAAGAAGAAGAAGAGAAAGAAGAAGAAGAAGAATCTAATATATAAGTAAATATAAAATCTGGAAATTAAAATATATAACTTTTACCCGACTTGAAACCAAATTGAAATACATTTTTAAGAATTACTTATATGTAAGCAGACTTATACCAGAAAATAAGTAACATTAGCAGCATTACAAATCAACAGGTGGCTCATCAGCATAGCGTCAAACCCCACGACAGAAATTGCGCTACTCAATTGTACAGAATTAAATGGGGAAAGAGTCAGTATTAATCCTTCCTTTCTTTTTCCTATTTTGTTCAGATCAAGAGATCAGATCAAGAAAAGAGAGAGAGAGAGAGAGAGAGAGAGAGAGAGAGAGAGAGAGAGAGAGAGAGAGAGAGAGAGAGAGAGACGTTCTAAACAAGAATCTCAGGAAACAAAAGTTGGCTTAACAACATGACACCAACAACTAAAATCTGGTCTCGAAAACACCATCATAAATCATGACTTCATAACAAAAACATTAAAAAAGGCAATGATAAAAGCCCAAACGCCATAATAAAACCAAAGAGGCCAAAAGCACACGCAAACAAAAATGCCAAACAAAACCGCTTTCAAGCTGAACCCACGCTGGCCTTTTCTATCAACGGCCGCTTGCTTCGGCCTTTTCTTCTTCATTCCGAGTGCAAAAGTAATCAAACTTTCCCTCCAACTTTCGCGTAAAAACCAAATAAAATGAGGATCAACACGAAAGATGAAACATGACTTCAAATCGACGCAGGGTGCACCACAGTCGCAACTAACTTTTAGACGTTTCCAAAGACCTTTTTTTATTTTTTTTTTAAGTCGTGTTGGCGATACAATCAATCTAAGTAGTCTTCAACATTGAAATGGCAAATTAATGACAAAGCTGTTTTCTTACTCATAGAATTGGCAAATAAAAAATAGTCTGTCTTTCTCGGAAAATGACAAATTAATGGCAAAGCTGTTGTCTTACTCACCAAATTGCAAAATTAAAAAGTGTCTTTCTCGTAAAATGACAAAATAATGATAAAGCTTTTGTTTTACTCTCCAAAATAATAGAAAAAAGTTATGTCTTTCTACAAAAATGACAAATTAATGACGAACCAGTTGTCGTACTCATCAAAATGACAAATTAGTAAAAGTCTCTTTCTCGAAAAATGACAAATTAATGATGAAGCTGTTGTTTTGCTCATCAAAGTGACAACTTAAGCCTGTTTTTCTCGAAAAATCATAATAACAATACTGTAGTCTTACTATTCAAATTGACAAATCAATAAAAAGTCCGACTACAAAAAAATGACAAAATATTTGACAAACCAGTTGACTTAATTCATCAAAATGGCAAATTGATAAAAAGTCTTTCTAAAAATGACAAATTAATGACGAACCTGTCTCACTCATAAAACTGACAAATTGAGGGCAAATAAATAATGACTGTCGTAATGACTGTTCAAACACTTCCTCTTGTCACGACAAACACAA
>NC_090751.1:84523003-84533003 GCF_036898095.1 Palaemon carinicauda
ACTAAGAAACATTGCGTTTATAAAAAAGTACCTGGACGAAAATCCTGAAAAGAAACTTGTGATAAACTGTGTTATTACCAGGATTGACTACTGCAACTCTATCTACTACAATTTACCAAAAGTGCAACTTAAGAAATTGCAAAACATAATAAACAGAAGAGCAAGACTAATAAAAGGTGTCCCACCCAGAGAAAGGATCACCCCTATACTAATCGATTTACACTGGCTGCCGATTAAAGCGAGAATTGAATTTAAAATATGTAAAGTAACCCACCAAGTTATCAGAACCAGGCGTCCAAAATACTTAAAAGAATTGCTACACATTGCGCAGCCAACAAATCGTGTCGACACGAGAATAGTTACAGATGGCTTCAAACTGTTGGAACCTAAATATGCGGCCCCGAGACAATATAATAAGCTCCCACGAAACATTCGAATGACATTAAGGCTTTCAAGAGGAAACTGAAGACTTTCTTATTTCATGAGTCTTTTGACAGTGACGATTTAACAGTAAATGAACAATAAGTGATATGAAATGTTAAATACTCTGAAAGAACAAGGTAAAACGACAGTGGAGGTCCTGTAGAGAGTGGGGTTCCCCTGCTGTATGGGACCGGAAAAGCAGCCATCAAAGTAAAGTATACAAAGCTTTACCCAACTATATATCCACACCGCAGTGTCAGTTTTAACAGAATTACTAGCTTACTACGCAAGTTATAAAGCTTAAAGTATATGATAAGAGACATACTTAAAAACACTGTAATTTTAATCTGAAATTCTCCGTAAAAATATACTGTTCTCAGCCATATTTCAGTATAATACAGACGCCCGTGATTTTACCATACTTTGTTCTTGTATTTTACTGGTTGGTGACCGTAATATCACTATACGTCAATTTATCAGTTTTTAAACCGGTAAAAATCCTGAAATAAATTTTGCCAGGCCTTCACCGTTTTTAATGCAAATTTTTAACAGGTGTAGGAAATAAGCATGTACATCAAATGCAAACCCATTAAATAAAAAAAAATTAAATACGCAATCCTATTTTCAGGCGATACATTAACATACCATAAAAAGAAAGACGTGCATTTGCGTGTAATCTCAGCCAAAGCTCCAACACTAGTTTTGCCCTGTTATCAAGGGCTGAATAAGAGCTAAACAAAAGTGCAATCGCGTAAAAATAGGAGTTACTCTTAAATATTCAACAAACCTTGAAAATTAAAAGGTTACTCGTGACAATAACGAAAGGTTTCTAAATGTCCCAATGAAATATCTATTCTAGAGAATACATCTAACTGGCTTCGGAATATGGGATGCTAATTTAGATCATTCTATTATTAGGTGTTACACACACCCAGGAATGAAGTGTACAGAAAACACGGTCCAATAAAAGTATTGTAATTATTTTGACTAGCACATTAAACCAGAAAAAAATATGACCTAACAAACAACCTTCCATAGAATATCTTACGATTTTTTTTAATTACGTAATGAATACCGGTTGATAAAAAAAAATAGGGCCTAATATATATATCTCTTAAAAGATGGCAGATTAAGTCAAGTTTTGGCTTATTTGGTGCCTTAAAATTACCACTTCACACAAAAAAAATTGCTTCCGAGGTTTCTAGCAGCATTGGATACGTTTTGGAGCTGCAAACGAATAGAAGGATAGAGACAATGTAAGTATAATCTTTCATTATGAATTAAAACGCAATGACGAATCCGTAAGGAAATTGATAAAACAATTGTCCCAAAAAAAAAAGTTTGCATAAAAGAAAAATGTTTGTATCTAAGGTAGACATAATGAATTTTCATTTAAGATGAAGATATAATAGACGAAACAATCACACCAACAGCGTCAGTATTATGACGCAGAATCAGACAGTTGACCCAGAGAGAGAGAGAAAGAGAGAGAGAGAGAGAGAGAGAGAGAGAGAGAGAGAGAGAGAGAGAGAGAGAGAGAGTTTAAACTTGGGTGTCTCGCTAATGAGGCGGAGAGCCTTTGATATAACACCAAAAAAATGGTACAAGAATCTCCACTATAAAGCCAGTAGTGGTGACCAAACTAAAAAGTAATAATGAATACTTTATGAAGAGGATATGGAAGATATAATACAATATATAGAACCCTTACTACTAAGAAACTATGAAAACTAAACTATTTAACACTCGTAGAAACTAAACTATAATATTTAGCGATATGAAGTAGATGGACAAGTGTCAAATTCAAGTTAAGGAGAAATGTAACTAAATGAGAGCTAATTCATTAAAAGAATCGATGACCATAAAGGTAACAGATTACAACAACAATAATTATGAAGGGATTGAAAAAGTCTAATATCAAGCGAAAATTAACTGAACGAAGAGAGATATGGAGAATAATAACATCAGAAATGGATAACCTACTAGAGTAGGTGGAGAGAGACGAGAAGTCGCTCTGCACAAACTCTTGAACAAAAGACGGACTAAAGAATCAGGGTCTCTCTTCTTCAGGTGAGTGTAGTTGGGGTCCTTCATCTTCAGGAGAACTATTTGAGGTCGCTTATCTTCAAGTGATCCAAATTTGTTTCCCAATGACTATGGATGCTTTATTGAGTATATGTCAAGGAGTTATACCAACACATGGGGGGTTATTTTGGTGTTTTGCCTGGGTACTTCATGCTGAAGATAAGGGTTCCTAGCGTCCGCGAGAGAGAGAGAGAGAGAGAGAGAGAGAGAGAGAGAGAGAGAGAGAGAGAGAGAGAGAGAGAGAGAGAGAGAGTTTATTGTTAGCAATCGCTGATACAAAAGGACCTTAGTTAGCACCAAGAGTGTGCATGATTAAGATTACAAAACTGCACGATACAATGTATTAAGTGCTGTACATGAATCTGCTTGTTCAAGTACTAATTAGGTTTATCCTCTTATAGGCAACCAACTTTAATTTTATTACATTATAAAAAAACCAAAGTGTCTTTCCTTAGTTAGGTTATACGGGGTAATTTGAAGACCGTTCTTTAACTACGAAAAAACCTAACAAGAAATCTTAACATGATATACGTGGAAACAATAACTAACATACACTAGCCTGTAGTAAACAAATTATTATTTTCATCATTATTATTATAATTATTAGCTAAGCTACAACCCTAGTTGGAAAAGCCAAATGATACAGCCCAGGGGCTCAAACAGAGGAAATAAGGAAATAAATAAACGATATAAGAAGTAATGCAAAAATTAAAATAAAGAAATAATAAAACATTATCAACATTATAGTAACATGTCGGTTAGTGAAGCTGCTTATAGCATATTTCAAAGAACAAAAAAACCATGTCTACGAAACTCATATTTAGTATGAATACAAAGTATTTTCTTTTACTTACTATTTTAGAGAGAGAGAGAGAGAGAGAGAGAGAGAGAGAGAGAGAGAGAGAGAGAGAGAGATAATGGCATGCCGATGATTTAATGGTGGTTTGATGATTTTATGAGAGGGGCGAATGAGAAAGCTATTTTATGGTGTTAAATGACCTAACGGGTGATGTAGACATGATAGCGAAGTCACGTTTGTCCTACGGAACTTTTCAAAGTTCAGAGTTGGGAAAATACAATTATGTACGTCCTTCATACCGATTCATGTTGCCATTATCGAGGGAAGGGTTTTAGCTTTATCGTTCCCCTCCAGTAATAATAAACTAATAAGCCCTTTTTAAGAGTTTCTTGCATCTTTTAGAGAAAATTTTCCTTGGAAAAAAAATACTATTTTTAGCGACAGATCTTGAAGAATTTGCTCGTTATGCACTTGGGATTTTAGTAAATTTTGAATTGTTCAAAAGATTATAAGTCAAGTCTTATTTTCAACTGAATTTGCGAACTATAACGGTATTGTACTTAAAAGTTATGATTTATCCAAATTAAATTAACATTTTTTATGTATTTGAATTTTTGGTCGTATACTTTCATTGTGAAATCACCAGTCTTATTTAGAATTTAATTCCCTACAGGAAATATTTAATTTATTATAAATTCAGTGAAGGAAATAGACGTCTTATCAAGACGTGAGTTCACTTAAGGAACTATTTTATCAATAATTATGAATTCAATAAAGGAAACGGTGGTAGTACTTACAAAAAATCACCAATGTAAGAAATATTTGATTATTAATAATGAATTCAATATAGGAAATGGTGGTCTCATCTTTATAACGAAATCGGAACAAGAAAGGAGTCCAATTATAATTGAGAAGTCCCCTATGGAAGTGTTAGTCAATTTTGAAATATGAAATCACTAAAAGGACTTTAGTTCAACTCGGGAATGGAAGAGTGGACTACGAATAATGGGTGAATGGTTGTTCAGTTATGTTGAGGATGATTAGTGATTTTTTCCGGGGGGGGGGGGGGGGGGGGGGATGTGTGGGAGCAGTGTGACTACCCAGGTAGGTGTGATTGGACTTATAAGGTGCACCGCCAACAATCTTCAAACTGACTTCACCATCATTTTATAAGGGTAGGGTGGGCACCATTATGGTCTTCCACTGTCTGGGGTTAGAGTTCTCTTGCTTGAGGGTACACTTGGCCCCACTATTCTACATTTCAACTCTGTGACTTCACAATGATAAGCTATTTTAAGACACGAATGGTACAGTGAGGAAGCATTAAATTTGTTCGAATGCTATCAACCCTAAAAATATGATTTAGAGGTAATATTCATCATCATCTGCTACGCCTATTGACGCAAAGGGCCTCGGTTAAATTTCGCCAGTCGTCTCTATCTTGGGCTTTTAATTCAATACTTCTCCATTCATCATCTACTTCGCACTTCATAGACCTTAACCTAAATTTTCTGGATTATGGTCCTTCAAGATTTCAAACCGTCATAAATTTAAGATCATAGATAAGAGTATCCTTTTTGCAATTATAAATATAAGAGATCTTACAGTAAAGATGTACAACTTTTACCTAAAACCAATCTATTTTTTATCCGATTATATATTTCAGTTATTTGTCGGTAATTGCAAAACCAATTAAATAAATCAGAAGGGCTATAGAACTACACTAGATCTTGATTATGTGTAGAAACAGTGTACCAGTATATTTCATTTCAAGAATTATGTTCCAAAATCTATAATTGGCATAAATTTTCGCTACTGGATTGCTTAACTTTCCAGTACCACAGAGTCAACGGTTACAGATATAAAAAAATATATATAAATTTAATTTTATTTTTCTTAAAAGTCACAAAAGTACATAAATATCCAGGAAAATAGCGACAATAGAATAAGCTACATTGGACTGACCGTTAAGATTTTTTTCTATTCTCTATTCTATATAATCTGTCGATTGAAATTACAGCGATTGAGAAAAAATTCTTATGAATTAGCCTTTGGGATGAAGAAGTCTATATTCATGGGATGGCCTAAATCTAATCTTTTTCAGTACAATTACCGATCTATTTCAGCCCCTTTCATACATGACCCTTTTAGAGACATTGTACTTCCTTATCATCTGCTGACAAGGCGTAATTTTCTGTCACTGATAGCCATATCTACTTCATTACACAGCGTTGTTAAAGTTACGACCAGCTATTTACATTACACCACATTGTTATAGTTACGACCAGCTATTAACATTACACAGCGTTGTTATAGTTAAGATAAACATTTTACATTACATAATGTTATAGTTACGACCAGCTATTAACATTACACAGCGTTGTTATAGTTAAGATAAACATTTTACATTACATAATGTTATAGTTACAACCAGCTATTTATATTGCACAGCGTTGTTATAGTTACGACCAGCTGTTTACAGCTTTTATTTCTAAAGACAATGAAAAAGAGAAGGAAAAAATGTATACGGGTCCCTACAAGCTACAAGTCGACTACCATACGGGCTAACACTATTGTCCATCATCATTCACAATGATCCAGCAACAATGTTAACGTCCGCACTCTTTGTTCTCTTAGGTTTGATTGTGTAACAAACCCACCTTCTCTCGTACAGACTGGTTTCGAAATTCAGCAGCTCAATGCTCAAATTTATAACCATATAAACTACTCGCGTTCCTCAGAATTTTGGGAAGGAGTTGAACGACAAAAGTTTCGTGTGGGTATAATCCCAACAGATTATACATAAGCTAGGTCAAAACTGCGTTTAAACATATATATATATATATATATATATATATATATATATATATATATATATATATATATATATATATATATAACCCTGTGGCTATTAAAGGTAACTTGTATACAGGTGCCTGCCAGTACCTTTCACATGGATGGCCTTGAACAATTTCAAATGTTTGAAGAATAACAACAAAAGGAGGGGGAGGAGAAAGAAAGAGAATATCCTCAAAGGAGCCGATACATCCATTGACAAACACATATCCAGCTGACTCATCGGGGCCTGCAACACCCAACCCCTCCCCATCAAGGTATGCACACACACTCACGCATTTTGCACAACATGAAAATAACTGCAGCCGCCTGGCAGGATTTCTCGGCGGTCGATTTTGAAGCATCCAGTCACTTCGTTTTAATGGAGGTTTTATTCCCCTTTTAACATGCATCCATTCATGCACTAATCAGTCATTTCTGCCGGTAAGGAGCTTGTTGGACCGTTTGGGTTACAACTGGAAGTCCCTTTCATGGCTTAATGATATCCACCCGAGGTCTTCTGACGAGGTACTGACAAAGGCTAGAATTGTTACAATGAGAGAGAGAGAGAGAGAGAGAGAGAGAGAGAGAGAGAGAGACTTAGTGGTGTGTACTTTTAAATCACACGTTCTTGTGTACACAAGTTCCTTGAGAATTCAAAAGTCGACCGACTAGCGGAGGGCATTCTGAATGGAGACCATCTGGTTGTCGTGCAATGGATAATTATCAAGTAGAATTTCAATTCTGTTAAGATGAGACTTCAGCCAGGCCACCTATGAACTTCATTTTCCATTCAGTACATTAAAATAAATTATAAATAGTTTGAATTTAAGCAGGTTGAGGAAGGAAGAGAGGACTCATGTAAGAGTTATTAGCCTACTCACATTTACAATCCTAAAGAGGGTCTATGAATCATAAAAAAAAAAAGCAAACGCATGAATACCAGAGATAAAAATCGGACTGCCTCATTTGGGCATGACAATATTACCTCCAAATACAAGCCTCCGGTCTTGTTTGTGAAATAGGTATGTCTATGTATGTTAGTGTCCTTCCAAAGACCCCGTGAGAAGAACAACAACAATAATTCCAACAGACGATACCTAGAATACAGGGAACACTATTTTCAATATGCAAAGCGCACCGTCATTGTCATTCTCTCTGAATAATTATCATACAAAGATGTTACCGGAGACTAATGCACACGACTAGCATGTTGGAGCATTCGCCGAGCCAAGAAAGTATACCACTGGAAATAAACCGATGGTAATTAACAGCCATTGCCAATTAAAGAGAGAATGGACATGACAACAAACAAGAGAAGTGGCCCAAGAGCGTGTTAGCTTCAGTTCAAGTATCGGGTCATTTATAATTACTAAATGGTTTAAACGCTATTGCATTCTTTTACGTCAATGGTAATTAATATGCGCATTTGAGACTCGAGAAGAATTGAATAAGTTTCGTCTGTGCAGTTTAAAATCGGCACTTCCAGCTATGTATTTATCCTTTGTCGCAGTATGAGTGCACATTTTAATAATAACTTTAATTCTAATAATAATTTTAATTTTAAAGAATATAAGGAAACATTTACCGAACAATGGACATAAAACAGATTAATTACTCATTTAAGGTTAAAAAATATGCAAAATTAAAGAAGGCAATGCTACACATTAAGCTCCCTCTAGACATCCCAAAGACTGAAGATAATAAGGAAACTAAAGACTTGACTTGTTTTCTAAGTGCTTCGATAATGTGGATTTGGCAATAAACGAGTAATATGCTGTGTAAAATGCTAAAAGCATTAAAATTTATATGATAAAATAAATTACTATAAGTCATGCGGAGTAGGATACCCCTGCAGTATAGGACCTTAAAAGATTGCTATTATCTATTCATCATTATTCATTCGATACTCCCAAAACAGAATTCTGAACGTGTCCGACTTTTATGGAAGACGATGCAATCGACCACTATATACATAGCAGGTAAACGCAAGATGGTGGCAATCTAAATTGAGTAAAAGCTGAGGGTTCTAGATGTGTGAGTCGTGGTGGTAGATAATGTGTGGTTAGATGAGAGCGAAGAGAGGGGTAACGGGTGGGAACCAAACGGAGGGGGTGGGGGAGGAGGAAATGGTGCCATGGGGGTATGGCAGCCGCCGCAGCAGCAATAGGGCGACGGCGGGATGAAACAGGTCACGGAGAGGCCAACGCCGAGACCACATCGACACCGCAACAGGTACCAGACTAACGGAATGAAAAGACAACAGGAAACGAGTGGGATGCTGCTGCTCCTGGTGGTGGTGAGAAGCCTATGACAGAAGGGCAGGTGGGGATGCTGCTTTTGGTGATGATGATTATGATGAAGAGAAGCAGCCTATGACGAAGTTAAGGGGGGATATGAATACTGCTGCTGTTGAGTTTTATACACACACACACACACACACATATATATATATATATATATATATATATATATATATATATATATATATATATATATATATATATATATATATATACATATATATATACATATATACTATATATACATAGCGTACACATACATAAGTACATACAAAGACATAAATATACATAAAGGTATACATACATATACACATGTATTATCTGGCAGACACATGGTTAAGTTACTTATATACATACATATATATACATATACAAATACATATTTCTGTACATACATACATACATACATACTCGCATACACATACATAAAAGCATGTACCATACAATAAAACCCTTAAACTGCTACCATACTTTAAACAGCACCGGCAACCCCCCCCCCAAAAAAAAAAAAAAAAAAAAAAAAAATCTTTAAGTAATTTGTATTTTTCCTAACTATACACAACACAATTCCTTTAATAAGAGAAAGACTTCGCAGAAGTCAATGGTCCTATTTAAGGACGATGGTCTGAATTCGTTTAGGAACAAACTCTCAAGTTCCTTTGGTAGTTGCAACCTCACCATCCTTGTGAGCCACAGATGGGGGTTTGGGAGAGCCTATAGGTCCACCTGTCTAGTCATCAGCAGCTATTGCCTGGCCCTCCTTGGTCCTAGCTTGGGTGGAACGGGGGTTTGGACGCTGATCATATGTACTGCCCAGTCTCTAGGGCATTGTGCTGCTCAATAGGCCAATGTCACTGCCCTTTGCCTCTGCCATTCATGAGCGCCTTTAAATCTTTATACAAAAGATAATACTAAACATAAGCAACAATTTTTCCTTAGCTCATCATAAAATATAGAATTCATGCAAGAGGGCATTGCATCTTAGGAGAGATTTTAGAGGAGATATAATTAAAGAAATTAAGCACTTCACTTCACTCACGAGATTAGGATCCCAATCAGCGTCGTTATTACCCGAGGATAATTAAGCAGCGAAATGAATGTCACTACCTGACTGAGAAAAGCAATAAAGCGGACCAAACGTCAGTAGCAACAGGAGAAACCAATCAACCAGGAAATTTAAGGCCAAGACCAACCAGCAACACTTAATTTACAAGCAACTTTCCATTCTTCCACTTGCCCAGACTCCAGCGGAACCCCGCCAGAAGACCCTTCTTTCAGCACGCTTAACCACACTCCCATCTCCTCTCACATTTACATAACAGCATTATATGAGAGAGAGAGAGAGAGAGAGAGAGAGAGAGAGAGAGAGAGAGAGAGAGAGAGAGATTCTGGTTAATGAAAGCATTGCAATTCTGCATCTAACCTGACCTCAAGATAAGCATGTTTTGTTTACCGGTAAACGACCGCCAGGTTTCTTCTTCATCCGGATTCTCTTTTCCTTAGTCACCGCCTACAATAACTTCTGTCCATAACACATGCAAGACATCAACACTCA
>NC_090751.1:84538003-84560436 GCF_036898095.1 Palaemon carinicauda
ACGGTTTTTTGTGGGAGTTTGTTATGTCGACGTCAAGCCAATCGACTTTTTTCCCAATTTACCGATGTGATTCAGAGATAGATACGTTAAATGAATCGTGGAGATAGGGATGGGGGACCAGACACGAATAGCCGCTCACCTTATCGCCGCCAAACACGCGTATGCAAGAGCCAAATTCCCGTGCCTGACAACGGCCAAACAGTCCTTATGGGGGGTGAAGAGACGGCCTGATTTTTACAGTCCCGGTTCGAGTCCCGATTTGTCCAGGTTTGCTTCGTGGAATGATTGGTCCGAGTTTTTCGACCTGTGTGGATTCTCACATTCGGATAAAATGATTGCACCCTGAATCGATTAATTGCTGGACGCTAAAGTTATACAACAACCGAGGCAGGACTAAAAAAGGCCTTGTTAGTAACTGGGCATTATGCACTCACAAAAAGCTTACAATTTGGCATGTAGAATGAACAAAATAATTGTTCTTTTCAGTGCATTTTACGTCACATGGTAAACACTTTCGTAAATATTATATGTATATAACTGCATTAATGCATACATAAAGATATCTGTCCATAAAATGCTAATATATACCTCACCTTGGGATTTTCCCATTGGTGAAAATAAAAACGTGTTATTTTATGGCCTGACAAGAATGCAATCACTGTGCGGTTCTAAAGCAGGAGCCCAGCCAATCAAAAACTTGTTCTTAACCAAAGAATTAAAAATCCAACCGATAAATAACTTAAAGTTTACAGATAACAACAGGAACTAAGTGCGGAGGACAAACGAAAAAAGGAAAAAACCGACGGAATTTAATGATTTTGGAGTTGTGCGCAGTTCGCAATGCTTCATATGCGTGCGCACTTTGTAACGCTTTATATACATGCGCACTTTGTAACGCTTTATATGCATGCGCACTTTGCAACGCTTTATATACATGCACACTTCGCAACGCTTCATATGCGTGCGCACTTTGCAATGCTCCATATGCGTGCGCACTTCTCGATGCTTCATATGCGTGTGCACTTTGCAATATTTCATTTCCATGAGCAGGTCACAATGCTTCATATCTGTGCACATTTTGCAGTACTTCATATGCGTGCGCACGTCGCAATGCTTGATATCAGTGCACGCATTGCAATGCTACATATACGTGCGCACTTCGCAATGCTTCATATGTGTGCACACTTTGCAATGCTCCATATGCATGCGCACTTCGCAATTCTCCATATCAGTGCGCACGTCGCAATGCTTCATATACGTGTGCACTTCACAATGCTTCATATGCGCGAGCACTTCGCAATGCTTCATATCAGTGCGCATGTCGCAATGCTTCATATGCGTGTGCACTTCGCAATGCTTCATATCAGTGCGCATGTCGCAATGCTTCATATGCGTGTGCACTTCGCAATGACTCGTATCAGTGCGCACGGCGCAATGCTTCATATGCGTGCGCACTTCGCGATGCTTCATATGCGTGTGCACTTTGCAATATTTCATTTCCATGCGCAGGTCACAATGCTTCATATCTGTGCACATTTTGCAGTACTTCATATGCGTGCGCACGTCGCAATGCTTAATATCAGTGCACACGTCGCAATGCTACATATACGTGCGCACTTCGCAATGCTTCATATGTGTGCACACTTTGCAATGCTCCATATGCATGCGCACTTCGCAATTCTCCATATCAGTGCGCACGTCGCAATGCTTCATATACGTGTGTACGGCGCAATGCTTAATATCAGTGTGCATGTCGCAATGCTTCTTATGATTGCGCACTTCGCAACACTTCATATGCGGTCGCACTTTGCAATGCTCCATATACGCGCGACTTCGTGATGCGTGCGTATTTCGCAATGCTTCATATGCGTGTTCCCTTTGCAATGCATCATTTCCATGCAGATGTTGCAATGCTTCATTTCCATGCGCATGTTGCGATGTTTCTTATCCATGCACATTTTGCAGTACTTCATATGAGTGCGCATGTCGCAATGCTTAATATCAGTGTGCATGTCGCAATGCAACATATACGTGCGCACTTCGCAATGCTTCATATGCGTGCGCACTTTACAATGCCCCATATGCGTGCGCACTTTGCAATGCTTCTTATGAGTGTGCACTTCGCATTGCTTCATATGAAGCTGCCCTTAACAATGCTTCATATGCATGCGCACTCCGCAATGCTTCATATGCGTGTGCACTTCACAATGCTTCATATGCGTGAGCACTTCGCAATGCTTTATATCAGTGCGCATGTCGCAATGCTTCATATGCGTGTGCACTTCGCAATGCTTCATATCAGTGCGCATGTCGCAATGCTTCATATGCGTGTGCACTTCGCAATGACTCGTATCAGTGCGCACGGCGCAATGCTTCATATGCGTGCGCACTTCGCAATGCTTTCATATCCGTCCGTACTTCGCAATCCTTCATATCAGTGGCATGTCACAATGCTTCATATCAAGTTCCTTTTCACTTACAATTTTCTCGATATAATCAAACACCCTTCACACTCTCCTTCAAGAATGCTGAAATAATAGCGGCCGCATGCCCTTCAAGAGCATCCTCATTACGCCGAAGTTGCTCCAGCAACGGCTACCACCTGGTGAAGAAGTCATCTCCCCACCTATAATTATCTAGCTTCCTTTTTTTCCAGTCTAAGCGATCTCGCACCTTTTTTCTCCCAATATATCTTTTAGTAAACGCCAAGCCGTCGCTAATCGACGCTGGCCAACGCATGGAGCGTAAAAGTGCTTTGTAAATCTTTCATGACTTCATATTTTCACACATGGTAAGAATACAATTATGGATTCCAGATGGCAGTGTAGTTTAATCACTCCAATTATAAGTGAGGATATAAATTTCTTGTTGGTTGAGAGAATGAAAAGACGATGCGTTAATTACATATCATTGGATAATACCGATTATAAGCATTAGAATATTCAGTCAATAGAGATAATGCGTCAATCACCAATACAAAACACTATCACCAGCCACTTTGAAAAAAAATATAATTTAGAAAAAAAAATTCAGTTTTTTTTTTAACACGATGCAAGACAGGAGTAATAAATATTCTCAGAAAGGTGTATCACTGAGATGACATATCCATTAAAACTATAAAGTACACAAGTTTCAACAACAATATGCAAAAGAGATTTTAACAATGAGTCCCAAAACTTTTGAGGAACAATTTCAAAACCAAAAATAGCAAGGTATATAACTCTCTCTCTCTCTCTCTCTCTCTCTCTCTCTCTCTCTCTCTCTCTCTCTCTCTCTCTCTCTCTCTCTCTCTCTCACGACGATCGGTGCACATCTGAGCTAATTGTTTAGTTCTCCTTTCTGGCAGGGTTTTTCCAAAGTTTATGACTACTAATTGTCGGGTTTTGGCTGGTCGATACCTGGCCAGCGATATTTGACCCAGCATTACCAAACAATACGGCGAGTTCACGACCTACAATACAGGATCTTCACCTCACAATTATGTACAATCACCTGGTAACAACAGAACAACAAGGCACCATCATGATTTAGTGCGGATTTCGTTTCAAAATATTGAAAATTATGCAGTGTACTGAACCCGGGAACCTACACGCGTATAAAGGAAGGTTTCTTCATACTTCAGAGAGCAATGCAACTTAAACGTTTATCTTGCCAAGAAAGAGGAGAAAATATTGGATATTTTCATTTCTAACAACGTGAAAACTAACATATTTTGAATGTCTAACCTAATTTGAGGCTACAGGAAGCATAGTTGTTACAAAGCGCATGGCCACAAGGACACTAGGCTACTTGAAAAACGAAAAAAAAAAATGTAGATAAAAAAGACAATAAAAAAAGAGAAAACTGTGTAAGAATGCTAGTGTGCCAGTTTGTACGCTCTGTGCATTCCTCAGTAATTTTCAAGTGATCTTCAACTAAATTCAGACATAAATGGATGTAGAAGATATCGAAAAGTGATTGCAAAAGTGAAAACAGTTCCCAGTTTCTTCCAAATTTAGGAGCACACACAGGCAAAAACTAAGATGAAAAATGCCTGGGTCAAATCATAAAAAAAAAAAAATACATAAATCTCCCGTTAACGGCAATGAAGCAACATATATCAGCCAAGAGACTTGCACCTTATGAACCAAGGGTTCAAATCGAGTACCCACTTCAACTAGTATGTGTTTACCTGCAACTTCACCTAGATTTTCTCTCTCCTACGCATTTAAATCACCAGATCTTCTTCGAGGTGTGTATTTTCCTCACTATATTTCACTTTTTGTGTTGTGTGTATTTTTGTTAATTATTTCTCCCCTTGAAAGTATTCGCAGTACCTGCTTTTACTGTCCCGTTGACATTTCCTCTCCTAATTCAACTTCCATCAGTTTTTTTATATTTTCATGTACTGAGTTATAATGGCGTGAAGGTACCAGGACTCAAACATCAATTCCAAACTAAACATTCCGTATTCAAATGAGAGAGAGAGAGAGAGAGAGAGAGAGAGAGAGAGAGAGAGAGAGAGAGAGAGAGAGAGAGAGAGAGAGAGAGAGAGAGAGAGAGAGAGAATTTTACGGCAACGTACCCTAAAGATGTCATCTTCACCTAAACAATTCAAGTCTATCTAAACCATTCCAGCGTCCCTTCTGGTTTAAAAGTGGCTCTGCCTGATGTAATATTCATGAGAAAAATATCTTCCGCAAGCATATGTTTCTTAACAAGCCCTACAGCAAGATGACGCACATGCCCTATAATAAAACTCCAGTCTTCGGGAATAGAAATAAAATAAAATATAAACGAAATCTTTGAGAGAATATTTTTTTCTCCGATATTATCCATTAGCTGGGGGAAAATGATGGCATAATAAATTGTATACTTTCAGGTAATCTTTCGCGCGGTAATGCGACAAGACGTCGACGTTACTTATCATTACATCAAACACGTGCAATGGCGAGTCTCCGACGCTCAGTATCAAAACAACCATTACCTAGACGTGTCTTTGACACCAATATAAGATATAACATATAACAAATAAAATACATAAAAAAATTTAAATTTTTGGTAAACAATATACCTTCCTTTACTTCCCTCAGTACACGAATATCAACGAATTAAAGAGAACTAATACAGTGCCTTTAAACAGTTGGGTAAGGTCACATCAACATTAATTGCAGCTAGATAAAAAAAAAAGATACACAAATCCTTTATAAAAATTTACCAACACAATATTTCAGTTTAAAATGTTACGTGCGGCTAATTCTCTTCAAATATAATTGAGAATTTCTTGATCAAGCTAGCAATTAGTGACAATTATACATTTGATCTCTGGTTGAGTGGTATTAAATATAAAACTGAATGTTGTAACTGATCTTTTTTTGCCAGTGAGATAGCGTAAAGAAACTGTTGATTCGGAGATTTCAATCCACTATTAAGTAATGAGCTGAAGGGGATTTCACTCGTTAGGTAAAATATCATACAACGCATAAAAATGTGAATCCACATAAATTGACCTGAGAGAATAATGGCTATTTTGAGAGAGAGAGAGAGAGAGAGAGAGAGAGAGAGAGAGAGAGAGAGAGAGAGAGAGAGAGAGAGAGAGAGAGATTTTTAGTCTTCAAAGCACATGCGGGGAATTTAACATTCCATTTACTTCATACAAGGCTAGACCGAACAGAACAGTAGGTGCACAGAAGGCTCACTGTGAACACGACCTTCCCGCTTCCCAAGGAAGCAAGCCGTGAAACCTCATTTGACACCACTTCAACATTTTTCTTTAGGATGATGGCAACTGATTAGAGGCAGTTTTGCAGGAGATCTTTCCAACCCCGAATGAAATGCAGTCTCTGTTGACATCCATTACCGCAAATTTACTTTATGTAAAACACTACTCGGGCCATTAGTAAATGTCAACTTATTGGCCGAGGTCAAATCAAATGTTAACATGCAGTCTATAATAAAATGAAGTTGGAAAGGATACTGCTGACAGAAAAACAAGCCTTGTACCATAGCTAAACGACCCTATAGGACATACCCTTCAATATAGCAAAACGACCTATAGGGCATACCCTTCAATACACTTGTCATAAACAATAGTTGATCAAATTTTCATAGAAAACAACGTTAAAATCCTGGAGTAAATTATACCAGGCCCTTACCGTAAAAAGAAAAAAAAAAAAAAATAAATTGTATTCTTGCCACTTATTCAACTTTATACATATGTTACAAGAGTTGTCACTTTAATTACCGAATTTCAAGAAAAAATAAATAATATTACGATAGTAAGATTTGACCCACCTCCTGCAGGCAACATCTGTAAGCTTGTCACGTTAACTGAATGAGTTAGGAGGATGGGGGGGGGGGGTTTACAGACGTGGATAGGAAGGATCCCAGGGCAATGCTATGACAGGGATGGGATTGGACAAGGGATTGTACTGTAATGGTGGGGTATCTTATGTATGAAGTTCTATACTTTATTTTATTCTAAGTTAAAACGAAGAACCGATTACATTATGATGCGTAATTTAAAATGTAAATAGTCTTAGAAATTGAAGAACAGAATGTGTGAAAAGTAATTATAAATTTGCACAAATAACTCAATTTTATTTCTTCCAAATATGTTATTTACCAACACAACACACACACATATATATATATATATATATATATATATATATATATATATATATATATATATATATATATATATATATATATATATATATATGTGTGTGTGTGTGTGTATGTGTGTGTGTATGAGTGAACGCACAAGAACTACAATAAATGCAGCCGTTTCTAGCTAGCCCACTGCAGGAAAGGGGCCTCAGACATTTCTTAGTTATGTCTGTGGTTTGGCCAAATTCTTCAAACACCCGTGGCCACTAGAATATATATATATTATATATATATATATATATATATATATATATATATATATATATATATATATATATATATATATATGTATGTATATATATATATATAGTATATAATATGTGTGTATGTTCATGTACACGTGGCTATGAGAACTAGCTCCATCTTTATAATATATATACTATATATTATAATAGTAAAATTTATTCAATTACATTACAAAACAGCAAATTTCGAGACCAACAATTCATTCCAGTATTCATAAACGTGTTCGTTTCAAAGAAAGAGGGTTTTATTAAACAAACAATACTTAATAGTAAATGGCTCAACGTCACCCCAACGAATATTGAGAGAGAGAGAGAGAGAGAGAGAGAGAGAGAGAGAGAGAGAGAGAGAGAGAGAGAGAGAGAGAGAGAGAGAGAGAGAGAGAGGATGTCCAGTATGCAAATCAAGAGGAGAGCATCTTATCAAACAGAATCAACAGTTCAAGCAATAAACAGGAGATAGTTACCGTTAGATTTCTTCCACTCTGGGTCAGCCATAATTCTGCAGGTAGCTGATAACAATAGCTAGATGCCGATGGTAATCAGGTCCAAGAAGTGCTGAACACGAGCTGGATTAGACTACCTATACCTGACACCATAATAAAGTGAGATACAGTCCCTAACTGCATGGTATCTCCTTACGTTACTTAATCACATCATTAGCAGATGTTTACCAAAATAAAAATTCGTTAATCAATCTTTTGTATCAGCAACGATTATAAAACTAAGATTCTTTGGGATAAGATACAATATCCTAATATTCCTAAAATAGTTTATAAAAAACTGAAATATATATCCATTAGTTCCTTGGATATGAGGAAACTTTTGAAGCAAGCATCAAAATAACACAAAACCCAAGAAGGGACTAGCGCAAATACCGGCACTGAAAATTTTATTAAATTTTATATTCTGAGATAATATATATATATATATATATATATATATATATATATATATATATATATATATATATATATATCATGTATAAAAGCAACACAATTTACATTTAGCATTCGTGCAAACAGTAACGCCTTTATTTTTCGTGCTTTAAATTTTATCTAGGAAAATGATACCAATCATTAAACTACCCCTATATAAGAATATAAGATGTCACAAGCTATATTTTCTCTTTATGCCAACCCACTCGAGGGGATTGCTCCTGAACAAAGTAAAATTCTATACAATTAAAAGGACTCTTAAGGGGAATGACATTCAACTGACTCGCCACCTGGCAAACAAGCAATATTGACCAGCTAAACTCAAATGCAACGGCCATAAATTATATCAATGCGCCCCTGCGACGTCGAACAAGAGGGGTGCAACACTAGATCAAAGCTCATTCACACGTGGAATCCTCTGTCATGTTGATTTCACGAGTCATCTCTACATTTACGACTGTGAAAGGGGGGAATTTCAAACTCTGTGTGTGTGTGAGAGAGAGAGAGAGAGAGAGAGAGAGAGAGAGAGAGAGAGAGAGAGAGAGAGAGAGAGAGAGAGATAGAGAGAGATTACTTTGGTATACAAAAATGTAGCATTTCCTACCTATCATTTATGCAAAGATATATTTTCAAATACGATAGCATAACTAACTCTTTCGTTTAACAGTTGCTATAATTATGCAGATTAACCTCGACCGCCTTCAAAATCTAATCGCTTTCTCTTGGGTCATTGATCCTCATTTTAATATCTAAAAATATTAACTTATTTTTTATCAGTCTACGAGGTAATAACCCAAAGTACAGCCGTCAATTTACCATGAGGGAATGAGCCACGATCAAAACGAGAAACTGGAATGGGCAACATTTAAATATGACGTTGCAGCTAAATAACACCAACGGCCCCTGACGTGCTATGATGATTCACGACATTTATACAACACACGAATTGCAAGCGTAAATCGCACGCACCTGTAAAGGGCTCCAGTGATAAGATCAGCTGATCTATCATGGGGTATCTCATCCGGGAAGAGCCAAACCCACACCAAGACCCGTCGCTCGGACTCCAAAGTCCATTTAAAACAATAATGCTCCACTCTTTCACTATACACCAGAGAGAGAGAGAGAGAGAGAGAGAGAGAGAGAGAGAGAGAGAGAGAGAGAGATGTAAATCTGACATACACGAGTTCTTATACCAAGGGTAATATATTCGAATCGATATTTATTTACCGAATTTCATCAGCACCCTCCCCAATTTAGTTACTATTATACATGGAATAAAACTCTTTTTCGAACACTTTTCACAACGTTGACAATTGAAGTAATCGAGCTAAATTACATCCAATGTACAGTATACACATTCAAATGAAATGCGTCACCTACCATTTCTCTCTACAAAATTTAGTTATATTGTGCAATTTATTTCTTTCAATACTCCATTAATCACTGTCCTCTACGATGTATGTGAACATAAAAATCAAGACCAATTGCAGCTCATAATGGAGTTTACAGATCGTACACCTTGGGGGGCGTCACCGCTTTCTTTATCACGGATAACAATCTCTCTCTCTCTCTCTCTCTCTCTCTCTCTCTCTCCTCTCTCTCTCTCTCCTCTCTCTCTCTCTCTCTCTCTCTCTCTCCTAATTTCTTCATGATTCATATACTAAAAGGTCAATTTCTTTATCGGTAAAATTTGTACTGACTTAACTACGGAAAGTAAACAATTGTCGATTACTTACAGAACTATATACACTTCATAACAGACGTATCTTAAAACACGAATTGCAGTTGATATCGGTGAATTTCCTCTGGTCGCTCCCAATTATTATTGTTCTAGGTGACATTAATAACTACAGTTATAGCAACCGCTTGTAGAAACATGAAACAGTTCTGTATCACTATTTCATAACAACAACTATTATTCTTAAAAGAAATCAGAACATTCTTTTCATCAATCTCTTTTGCTTCTCTAAGCCAGCCGTCTAATAATCAGAAACTGGTTCGATGTCATATAACCATTATTCATCCATTACCATCCACTTGCATACCTTCCCTAAGATCCTATTTGGAGGGCTTATTACCTCCAACTCGAAAGAGAAAGAAGGATGAGCATAATCCCACCAAAGGCACAACATGAGAGAGACCAAAGGAGATGTAGTTGTTAAAAAGAGGTCGGGTATCATTTACTATTAGACGGGAGAACGCTTGAGACTCCAGCGGTTAGATGAGAGCTTGATAGTGCAACTGTGGGCTACCTGCCAACGAGCTGTGTCGCCTCTCTGACCAACAGCAGAGATCTGCTATCTCTTGCCAGCCCAGAGCCCCATTAAAATATCGCTTCGGCCCAAGAACTTCCCTCACACACAGACACACACACAAACTTGACCGGCAGCACTAAATCATTTTTTTTCCCAAATGGAGATCAATGCATCTCTCGTGATTATATAAAATCGCATCTAAGTCTAAACAATTTCTTACTTCATTGTGAACATATGCAGAGCACTGTAACATATGTGTGCGTATATATACGGTGTATGTTTGTGTGTGTATATATATATATATATATATATATAATATATATATATATATATATATATATATATATATATATATATATATATATGCATACACACATGCTCACTAATAAAACAAACTTGTTCGACTGCCCTACACACTTCTGGATTTAGCTAGCAATACAAACAAACGTTCGAGCAGGGAAGAAACAAATAAAAAGATTACCTTCCATTAACACACACTTTACATACACCATTTGTAAGTGTGTACTCGATGCAATTAATTACAGTTGAATGAAATCCAAAATATTTGTCTGAGCATGGTGGGCTACGGATGTGTTTTAGAAGTGCTTCCATTTATAATATAAACCAAAGCTATTACTTCTATTAGGACTAGTCGTGCTGTGAAAGAAAATCAATAATAGAACAATAACGAATGTAAATAGTCATACCATGGTTGAGAGAGAGAGAGAGAGAGAGAGAGAGAGAGAGAGAGAGAGAGAGAGAGAGAGAGAGAGAGAGAGAGAGAGCTCTGTTCCACTTTTAAAACTGATAAAGGAAAGTATGAGGACTGGATATATTGTAATCATGATCGTTGGTATTTTGAAAAGCCTGACATGAGTATTTGAAATGGTTGTGTCCTACAATTACTGATTAAGATTTAAATGGTAAAATATATAAGTTTTGACTGCTGTCAATTCAGCAAATTTCACATCAGGTTGTTGACCCAAAGGTAAATAATCTGACAGAGAAAGTAGACAATCTTACTAAGAGATCATAACTGCAACAAATGGGATGATAACCTCGGTTGATAAGATCAAGACAAATAATTCATTGGTAATAAGATCGGAAAATTGTCGATAAGAAAATTTTATCGCTGGGATATTTTCTGGTTTTCCAACTATAGCTGGAGTTTGACTAATAATAAATAATAAATATTGCTGTTATCATCAATGACAGTGGAGTTTGACTAACAATAATTAATAAATATATATGGCTATTATCATCAATGACAATAATGTTAACGAAAAAGGTATATGAAGTTTAATAAAGAATCATTGTACAAACAAAATCTTTCGAAAGAATTTTATGAAGTGATGCTAGACTATTGTATCCTATAAAAGTGTTACCACAAATTCCCTTAATAAACAAAATAAGAAATGCATTATCGTGGTCTAAACTTGCATAGTCTAATGAACTGAGCTTTGAAATTGACAATGTCAAAATATTAAGAGTAGGTTTAGACGAAAACAATGCCTACAACATTTTGAAGAAAATGTTAATTATGATAAACTGAATTTCTCTTCCTTACATTTTCCTACTACTACCCGACCAGTCCTGATAATAATAATAATAATAATAATAATAATAATAATAATAATAATAATAAAATTCACCCCCCATCATCGGTGTGGTCTACGCAAACTAACTATTTAAATAGTTTTGACAAAGGGTATTTAGAAAAAATCTAAATGGAAAGGTCAACACATAAAAAAAAAAAAAAAAACACTAAAACCCTGCCTTGGGTCATAAGTCTGTAAGAATAATTATCAGACCATCCTTCCTAGCTACCTTGGGCGAAGAGGGAGTCGTAATCTCTACCTAGGAGGTCCTTTGCCTCCGTCCGCACTAACCATAAATTATGGCCCTTGTCTCTCCTAAGGACTTTATTGTAATGCCTGACCGAGCGAATATCATTCATTTGACATGTCGTCATTTTCTCTAACTCTATAATGTTCAATGGCCAGAACAAATTTACACCGAATATTCTCTCGCGGCCAAACAACCGGGCCTCCGATTACCACCCATAATCTTGATTTAGGATATGTCCACTGACGGAAAAGATCAGAAAAGCGTCTAACAGGGATAAGATGGGGATTAATCCCCGTGTCGCAACACAATGACACTGTAATCTCTAATAATCTCTCATTTTAGCATGAGCTTTGCGCAGGCTTAACATATATCAGTTTGAACGACCGCAAGGTATGTACCTACAGTATGCTAACAGATGGAAGAGACTCTTTTGTGGATTAAACTGTCTTGCTAATTCCCGATATCGCCATCAACATGAACTAGCCATTGAAATAAAATTAACAAAGTGTTACAACACAAAACATCTCTTCAGAAGTAGATAATCATATTAACGACGATTTTAACCAAAGCCTTATTTAACGGAAATGCCTTTTAGTAAAGTAAATTAATAAAAATAATTTTCTAGTGGATACAATTATTTTCAAGTTTAAAAGGTGTCTGTTAAGAGAACACTAGCAGATATGTCGTTGCTTGTCAACCCTGCATGGAGTGGAAATATAATCTAAATGGGATATAAGATAAAATTTCTTATAACATTTCATTTAAAAGCTGAAAAAATACCCATCACAAGCCCACTTGCATGGATATACCAAATATAAAACAATTCAATTTCCAAAATGATATATAGTTATACAAACTTTATTGCCCCTATGGTATGAAAATTTATGTAATATATATGAAATGAAAATTTACATCAATACTATATGTCCAAAAGTATAAGAAATTCCAATCTTAAAATGTTTAATATGATCACATCTTTCAAGAACTACTTACTAAACAAGTAGTTCTAAAAAAGAAACTTCTTCAAATATCATCTAATAAATGATGTCCATATCAGTCACCATAAAACATTATGATTTAATCGAGGAATAGAAAGGCTATAAAATGTTTAGATTATTTGACAAGGTAAGGGTATCCTTCGCGTAATCAAAAAATCCTTATCGTCGCAAACGATACGATCTGAACTAAGTAAAACCTGAACGAAACTAGTAGCACCCAAATAATCCCTTAATTTGAGATGTGCAATATTCTTTCAGGTCTCCTTTGACACTCCCTGATTTCTACCGATTCGACAAATCTGATCAACTCATAAAAAGGTTCTTGTTTCCATTAAGCATCACTACATGCTTCCATTTAAGAAAATATCCCCCATATAATTAAAAATACTCTCAATGCTTCTTTATCTAAAATAAAGAAAATACCGAAAAATAAAATAGAAATAATCAATTTTAATTCCTTCTGTTATGAGCAACAAGACCAGTTTGTGATTCCAATACCAAGATAAATGACAGATGATGGTAATTATAATCACCCTTACTATTATCATTCAATCAACTACTAGACCATTATCACTGACACTATTATTACAACCGTATAGTAATCAGATAATTAATAACGTATTATTATTAACGACAGGCTCCAAAACAATAACGTGAGAAATTGATTTAATGCATAACCAATGATCAACTGAGATCTATGATAAGTCTTCAGCCGCATTGGAAACTAGAGGGACACTCAGTAGAGAGCAGACCTCCCCCATGGTAGCTTATTATCTCGACCTTTTGTTCGACATTGACCTTCACCTTTGATCGTATTGTATTAATTGGCGTGGATTTCAATGCACTCAAATATGAACCAAATTTTAAGTTTCTGTGATAACGATGTCCAAAATTATGGCTGATTACGTGAAGTGGACATTCTGCTTGACCGTGACCTTGACAATTGACCTTGACCTCCTAAAATTTACTCATTTCCAGCAAGTTTCATCAATCTAGGATTAAAATTTTGGCCAGGAAGGTGTTCACAAACAAACACTCTCACACACAAAAAGGGTGCGAAAACATAACCTCCTTCCAACTTAGTTGGCAGAGGTAATAAATATTGAAAGCAAATGAGAGTAATTAAAGAACACGATATAAAAACAATGATGACAGAGCTTGTTAGCAAGAAGGTTGGTTAATGAGGATTCTTTCACATATGAGAGAGAGAGAGAGAGAGAGAGAGGAGAGAGAGAGAGAGAGAGAGAGAGAGAGAGAGAGAGAGAGAGAGATTGTTATTCCTGTGGCCGACAAGGTGGGTGCGCGCTCCCCACACAGTTAATGATGCCAGCTAAAATTAACATATGTTTCATGGGCGGAGACATGTGTCGTACATATACACCTCAAACATTAACTGATATAAGTCATGTATTTGATAATGTGCACCGTACATCAACCATAACGAATTTACTAGTAAACTGTATGGATGTGCACATATATTCCTAAGTACAATTCAATAATAAAGAAAATCAGGAAACATATGCACTGGCTAAGAGATAAAATATTCAATACTTATTCGTAATGTTCGCACAAGACTTATCCTCTCATTTGAAAAAGAAATATATTAAAATAAAATTTCACTAAATTTCATATCAGTACAACATTTTTGCGTTCTCTCATTTGAAAAAAAAAAAAAAAAAAAAGCAAAATAAATTCCACTAATTTCGTATATAATCGTACAATATTTTTGCTTTCTCTCAATTGAAACAAAACAACAAAATTTCAATAAATTCGTATAATGTTCTCTTTTGAAATAAAAATAAAATTCCACTAAATTCATACAAGTCCGTGCAAGATTTTTCCTTTCCCTCATTTCAAATAAAAATAAAATTCCACTAAGGAGAAAAAAAAAACCATAATAAAATAGCGAGATTCTGAAAATGGTGATGATGCGAGGAACATCCCATGAATGGGGCGAAATCCCCTTTGCAGGGAAAGCGTTTATAGCAGCGCGTCGAAGCTGAACATAATCCCCGTGCGCCGCCTCGGTCCCACGACCAGATAATATACGGTATAAATTCGCTTTTCAGTGGTGTGCAATATTTGAAGTCTGAGGAAGAATATTTTACGAAGGGTGGCTGCAATAATAGGTATAAGAAATGCTTCGTCTAAACTCCGCAAGGACGAGAGATTTAAATGCAGGGATTATTGCTTTTTTTTTTTTTTTATTATTATTCCGTTTCATATCCAGATTACAAAATAAATTCCCGACCTAATTCCGATAGATTACACAAGATGAAATTCACTGATGGTTAGCTATGACGAAACTATATAATATAAAATTTTTCAACATGTTTAGTTGACATTAACCTAATCTTCATTTCACTACATAAAACTAACCATGATTTTATAACCCCATAAAATATGTTAATGCAGAGATTGCCTTCCTTTCCCCCATCCATTTATATTAGAAAGGGGGATTTTCCCCCTCGTCTTTATGTAGCTCAGACCGAGGTTAAATTATAAAGAAGGGAAGTCAAAGATGTGCTCTCTCCCCTAGCCCTAACACATCATGAGCCCTGTCAGGATGAGTATTCAAAAGACGAAGGACTCCGCAATATTTGCCCAAGGGAGGCTATCCGTATATTACACTCCACAAAGACTGAATTCCAGGGACAAATTGCTTGCATTTCAATGGTCGGTATTTAAGTTCATAAGATATGTCGTATTTAGGCATTATTTTCCTTTACTGATGCCGTTCAAATTAATTCCAAATATATTATCATCATTATTATTACTTGCTAAGCTACAACCCCAGTTGAAAAAGCAGGATACTTTAAGCCCAAGGACTCCAACAGGGAAAAATAGCCCAGCGAGGAAAAAAAATAAACAAACTACAGAAGTAATGACCAATTACCCACAAGCAAGAGAACTTTGTTAATGTTTTTATAGTTTATATAGGAAATGTTTATTTCAATGTTACTGTTTTCAATATATTTGATTTTCCTGATTTCCTTTCCTCACTGGGCTATTTTTCCTGTTGGGGACCCTGGGCTTATAGCATCCTGCTTTTCCAACTACGCTTGTTGCTTAGAAAGTAGTAGTAATAATAATAATAATAATAATAATAATAATAATAATAATAATAATGTATATGTGTATAGAAAGAAAGCCTGTTGTAAACTTACCCAGCAAACAATGTGTATTACTAAGAATGTGATGAGAAGGCCAATACAATTATACATTATTAATGCAAAGAAAAATGAATCAGGGATGTAGTAAAGGATTGGCCAATTACTTTAAATCGTGAATTGAAAGAAACGAATAAGTGGAATCTGGCGAAACACTTTAGGATGAAAAATTGTATAAGTTTGAAACAACTTTTTGGAAAGTCAAACACCGAAAAAGGCAGGATTACGGCGGCAAAGGTTGTGCACAGACTACTAATGTGGCCTATGAGAGAGTAACGTTGTTGAAGAATATAACAAATAATGGCAGAATCCTTGAACATTTGAGACTTGAAAGTGCCGACCCTACAAAAGAGTCGAGAAAAGTGCCATCATTACTAAAAAATTGTCAAAAGTACCAACCTTATTAAAAAGTTAAGAAAAATGTCAAAGAAAAAAAAATTGGTTTAAGAGCTACATGCAATCAAAGTTTATGGGATTAGAAAAATATATAGAATTACTCATGAAACTTATAAAATAAAAAGCATATTCATAACTTTCCACAGAATCTTTGGCTTAAATGCTATTTTGTTCAATTTATGAAATTTACACTAAATGGTAAGATGTTGGGTCATGAGGAGCCATTTAACACTAAGAAGTAGAAGGCTAATTTTACACAAAGGTAATGCAATCTGACAGACAGACAGACAGACAGAAGGCTAAAAACCGTTTGTAGCTAGCAGGCCAGAAGACGCTGAAGTACCCCTAGTATTGCTTACAGTGCACCTTACGAGATGCACTGATGGCACTCTCCTACTAGAAAATCGATATTCTGACGACAGTTGCTGAGCGAAAATTTCAATGTTTACTTACGAAACAACAAAAATATTATGACTTCAAAATCAGCTAAATTTCATTAAAAAAGGTCTGATAGTCCCTCTATTCGAATTTTGATGTACTATTATTACTTATTGATATCGTCATTAATATTACATGCTAGGCTATAACCCTAGTTGTAAAAACAAGATGCTATACGCCCATGGGCTACAACAGAGAATAATAGCACAAAATGCAACTTTAAAAGGGTCTAAAATATATATTGAAACTTCAAAAGTCACTTTATCTGGAGAAAATTCTCTAAAATTAAATTTTGAGGAAATATCCTCCAATCCTCAAATTTCATCCGTAACAATGCAACTTAATTAATGAAGAACACGAAATTATAATTGCTTACAATTGTTTACATAACTATAATTAATTCATGGTTCGAAATTAAAAAAAACTGGTTCGTTTGGCAACCCGATAATTTAAATCTTCCAATTTTGCCGAATCGAATCGATACAAGGATTTTTTTTTTTCAAAGTAAAGATTACTAATTTGAGATGAGATTTTTGGATATTTCCAAGTACACATATACAAAACAACATTTTGACTTTCGGTTTATATTATTATTATTATATTATTATTATTATTATATTATTATTAGCTAAGTTACAACCCTAATTGGAAAAGCCGGATGTTATAAGCTGAAAGGGCTCCAACAGGAAAATAGCCCAGTGGGGAAAGGATGAGAGGGGTAGATGGAGATGGTTTTGGGCATGCTCTTCGCACTCCCCAAGAGAGATTAGTTCACCAAACATTCAGCTGGGCTCCACAAGGCACTAGAAGAACTGGAAGACCCAGAACTACATGGCTAAGGACTATGAAGTGTGCAGTAGGAGATGATGAATGGAGAAGTATTGATTTAAAAGCTCAAGATAAAAACGACTGGTAAAATCTAACCGAGGCCTTTTGCGTCAATAGACGGAGGAGGAGATGATGATGATGAGAGGAAACAAGGAAACTGATAGAATAATGTGCACGAGTGTACCCTCAAGCAAGATTCTAAGAGCACTAGCATCAATTTACATAAGACTGGTCGTTCTTCAGATCGATTTTCCATGCTGTTCATGAAACTAAAACTTCGACAACAGTTCGTTAATATTGAGTGGAGAAATACCAATCGCTGATATTTTAAGAATAAAATCACATAAATTCAACTTTAGGCCGGAAAAGCTAAGGACAAACGCAACGATTAAAGGTATGTGCAAGAATCTGTGATAAACATTTTTCAGGTCTCTTGAAAAATACCTTGTATAGATTACAGAATATAAAAGCATTCTGCATAAAAGTCATAACAATGGCCAGTGAAATGCAAAACTATTTCGGATTAAGGCAAAAATGATCATGAAAATAAAAATTCTAACAACAGAGAAAATGCTCATACATCGGCACGAAAATAACGCTTTCAAAAATCATCTAAAAGAGGGAGAAGAGAAGAGGATAAAAATAACGTTGGGACTCAGGGGGAGAGTATGAAAACCAAGTTAAAAAAAAAAAAAAAAAAAAAAAAAAAAAAAAAAAAAAAAAAAAACACGACTTAAAAGAAGAAAATTCGACTGTTAAAAGAGAAGAGAAAATAAGCTAAGAGTTATCTACATTCACAGGGTCAAGCAACAAGATAAAAGGCCTCGTGTGGGGGAAACCAAGGAGAGGGGGGGTAACGAAGGGTTATTGGGGAAGGATTTACCCAAGAACCCATCCCAACCTACTACCCAACCCACCCCTCCCTCCAAAGAAAATAACCGGTGCTTCGAAGGTGCTCCTAATCTATACATCTGGGCGAGCCAAACTCAACCACGGCATTGGCGGAGAGGGTAAAGACTAGGTGATAATACACGTGAAAAAGCAACAACAGGCGAGGGTTACATAGATAGGAAAAGCACGATAATTACACGACTAATGCACAACGATTACACGACGATAGGGAGGGGGGGGCAATGCAATGACATGAAAAGAAAGAAAAGAACAAAAAAGATCAAGCCACGAAAGAGATAGAGGGGCTAGTAACCGAACGATCATTTCTGAAGCACGCAGGACTAAGAATGGGCCAGACACTTATCTGAAAGCACAAGACGATGGAATGGGATAAACGAGAGCACAACAACAGGCATGGATTGCCAAAGGGCACCAACGCCAAAGTCAAAGCAAAAATCATTTTCCGTTTCATTCTAATTACTGCTTTCGCCGTACTCAGCGGTAGCTTTGTCAAATCTAGTCCTGACTATAGTTTGAACACACACACACACACACACAATATATATATATTATATTATATTATATTATATATATAATTATATATATATATATAATATATATATATATATATATATATTATATATATATATATATATATATATACTCAACACACACGGTACTTGGGCATGCTATTTCACCTTTATAAAGAATAGACAAGTCTTAGTGGCGTCCAAAACATAGAAGATAGCATCTCTCCAGACGGGACTGTCCTCCAGATAGTTTTCAGAATAACACGATTACTGTATTTGAGTTTCTCCATTTATCATTCGGTGTCGACGCATGTTTCAAATCACTTCGTGACCCTTTATTAGGACTACATTGGTTGAGTGATGGAATTATAATTTAATATATAGGTCATGCTAGTGAAAACTTTCATTAAAGATATTTGAAAACTCCGAAATTAATTAACAGAATTTGATAATTGGAGACTTTAGATTCTTTGAAATATATAGATAAAAATTTAAGATCCATTTTTGAAGCTCTCCATCCCCTGCGTATCCTGCTTATAATTTCGGTCTCATGTCCTGAAAAAAAAATTTATTTTCTGTCCTAAATACTTATTTTCATTAACTATATCTAGAGTTTCGTCCACAACCCTTATTTGCTGTCTTCTGCATTTTCATTGCACATGATTAAGTTTTTACTCGTTCATTTTTAGTCCTACATCGCTTTCCCAATTAAATCTATCATCTTTTTCAATTCCTCCTATGATTCACTAAACAGAACTATGTCATCTATAAATATTAAGTTGTTAAGGTATTCCCCCCAATTAATGTTAATTCCTACATTTTCCCAATCTAAATTCTTAAAAATTTCTTCTAGACATGCTGGTGAGTTTTCTAGGAGACTGGGTCTCCTTGTCTAACTCCTTTCTCAATCGATTTTAGGATTGTTGCATTTCCAGTAAGGATATCTTCAAATGTTCTAACATAAGATTCATCTATTCCTTGTCTTTGAAGGGCTTTCACTACTCTGCTTAAGTTTTGACAGTATCAAAAGTTTTCTCAGTCTATAAATGGCTTACATAGTGCTTTGTCATACTCCGTTTAATTTTCTATTAGCTGTTTAATAAAATGGATATGGTCAGTTGAATACCGGCTTGTAAAGCCTGCCTCCTCTCTTGCTTTATTAAAGTTTAGCTGTTTTTCTATTCGGCTCAATATGATCTCTGTAAATATTTTATATATTACTGAGAGTAAACTTCTTGGGCGGTAAATTTCAGGTCTTTTGAGTTTTTTTTTTTTTTAATCAATATAAATTTTACCAAGCTATTCACATACATACATACACACATAGACACACACACACACACACCACACACACACACACACATATATATATATATATATATATATATATATAATATATATATATATATATATATATATATAAAATGACTGGTCCGCAAATTTTAAGTATTTAGTATCAAAAAAGAAGTTGATTAAAGTAATCTGCCTTCTCGATCTATCCATAGCAGAATCTTACAAAAAAAATCTTACTAAATAGTAGGTATGTATCGCAAGCCTTCATGTCTTTATTCAAATAGTTTAGCCCTTTCATTCTTGTTCTTTCATGTATTGGTTATATTAGAAAGTATATAAATAAGATTTGCTTGTCGATGAAATCGTAACTTACTCAAATTCTTTAAAAAGAGTTGCTACCAGATTTGCTTTTTATTATAAACACTGACTTTATCGTAAAGAAAATAATATCTTTCCATTAAAGATTTGTAAATAATCAAACGATTGAACTATATACAAGACAACTATCTAGCACTAACCATATTCAACCTATGGTTATTTCTAAGGTTAGTAAAGCCATCCTCCGTTTAGGAACAGAATGTTTTTTTTTTTTATTCCTATTGAAAGACACGAGATAAACAATTCGTTTTTATGATGTAAATCTATTTAACCGTAGTGACATTATAGTTATAATAGTTACCTTTAGAATAGAACCCAATATCTTGCAAATATAAAAACGATGCGTTATCACTTGTTGAATCACATAAAATCAAAATGCAATTCTCTTTCTACATAATACATATTCCTTATGACTTAAACCCAGATATAATTCGTTGATATCTTGCACACACGCACAGAGAGAGAGGAGAGAGAGAGAGAGAGAGAGAGAGAGAGAGAGAGAGAGAGAGAGAGAGAGAGAGAGAGAGAGAGAGAGAGGGGGGGGGGGTGTAGGAGGCGGGAAAACGAGAAGGGGAAAAGCAGATGGAGGATAATCTGACTTGATTACATCGGTGGCCACATGATCGGATCAAGATGAAAAGACGGAGAGAAAATGACAAAATATTGCTTCAACTTTTGACGCGCGTTCTCTCTCTCTCTCTCTCTCTCTCTCTCTCTCTCTCTCTCCTCTCTCTCCTCTCTCTCTCTCTCTCTCTGTGACACTGATAAGAAAGGATGAAATCTTATATTTTCTTTATATAGGAGAACAATTTTGCCTTTAAAATAAGTCATCACTACCTTCCACATGGGTAAACTTTCATTTAAATACTCACACTGACTTTTCAATTCCAATGACGAGGCCACCCCCAAAAGCCATAGATGACAGATATACATATGGATAGATACATCTCTTTATCATAATTACAGCACTTCCATTTAAAGCAAAACTACTATAACAGGAATAAAAGTCCCTCAAGTAAACATTAGTTAGCGCTTAGCACCAAGTCTTATGTGATAATGTTCTTAAAATATTTTATTTCATTGTTAATTCTGTTGTAGTTTATTTCCTTTCCTCACTTGGCTATTTTCTCTGTTAGAGCCCTTGGGCTTAAAGCATTCTGCTTTTTCAACTAGGGTTGTAGCTTAACAAATAATAATAATAATAATAATAATAATAATAATAATAATATAATGATCGTGCGGTTAGTAAGAAAAGCCAAGAATATAAGTGGGCAAACATGTCCGAATGGAAGGTCGCAGATAAGGTTAATCATATTTCAATGGGCCCATGTATGGAGACAAGGAGCCAGGTAGGATGAAAAAAGCCTTAGAAAGAAGTGGCCTTCAAGGACCATCAAAAAATAGAACCCATACATTTTCCCCTGTGGAACAAATAATGAGGCTTGCCAACTACAGTAACCAACCACGGGGCTCCAAGGCCCCTCTTTTGTGGAGGCTGCATATCCCCGGGATGAAGATTGGGTGGACTGGGATGAGGGGAGATTCGAATAAAAGGTATGATGAGGTGGTCGGAGAGG